>NC_066595.1:7695000-7995000 GCF_905475345.1 Vespula vulgaris | reverse complement strand
GTATAGAAAGTACACATTTTTGTGTAAACACGCAAGGTAGTTTTTCCTGTCTTGAAATGGTAGGTATAAAGTCATGTCCTGCGGGATTCAAATTCGACAAGATATCTCAGATATGCAAAGGTACATAAAATAATTAACGAAGTCGTTTAATCACAAAGACACTTCGACTTCATACAAAAACTTTTCTATTTTTTGATTAGACGTAGATGAATGTGCTGAAGGGATACATAGTTGTTTGGAGGAGACAGAAGAGTGTAGAAATATTGCTGGAGCTTATGAGTGTGATATTAAGTGTCAGAAGGGATTCGTTTATAGTATTAGTTTTGGAAATTGTATTGGTTAGTGTAGTAATGTAATTTATTTAAATTTTTTCAATTAGAATCATCTAATTTTTATCGATTTATTTTTTTTTTACTGTTTCATAGAAATATGCACGCAATTTCGTTTTTTTATTCTTCATATCAGCATGTCGACCCTTCCACTTTGGTTTTCGATGCATGCGAGGTAACAATTACTAACATTTAGTTTACATGATAAATCCAATAAAAAGATCCTATTCTTCCTTTCTTTCTTTTTGAAAATGTCATTACAAATTTTCTTCGATATTGAAAAATGTCTTTGTTTCTTTTAATAATGTTTAGATTTGAATGAATGCACTGAAACCATTATGCCTTGTCCCGAACCTGGAACACAATGCGTTAATACGATCGGTGGTTACGAATGTACAAGAATGTCCAGATCCAAGGATTCCATTTCTTTTGATTCTTCGTTGAATAAAACGGTGTGGAATTTTGATTGTCCTGCTGGTTTTAAATCGTCACCAAATCTCACGGAAAATTGTATCGATATTAACGAATGCACTGAACAGCTTCATATCTGTGAATCGGACGAGCGATGTCTCAATGTTATCGGTAGTTACAGGTATACGATTTCGTTGAAAATATACAAAGTTTGATCATTCGTGTATATGAATCATATAAATAAATAAAATGAATTTTATTAGATGTGAACTGTTAATATATACTGACGGAAATGATAATGAAGAAGAAGAACAACAGCAAAAAAGAGAAAGAGGTACAATTTTGTACAATAGGGATTACAAAACAGGAATTCAAACGACGATACCTACGACGATGAATGAAATGAACGGCTTATCGTGTGATTCTGGATATAAGTTCGATCCAAAAACTAGATTATGCGTTGGTGAGATACTATGTAATATGTAAACAAAATATTTATTACATATTGCTTCGTTATATTTGATCATCTCCGTTTCTCATGTATTTCTATTAGACGTGGATGAATGTGTTAGTGGGATAGCTGTATGCCGTGTAGGAGAACGTTGCGTGAATTCTTTGGGTACTTACGGATGTTATCCAGCCTGTTTGCCAGGATTTAAGCCGTACGGAAAGCCTGGATCTAACGGAAAAGAGGATTGCCGAGACATAGACGAATGTTCGCTTGGTTTGCACACCTGCAATAATTCTCAAGTCTGTCGTAATACCAATGGTTCTTACGTTTGTCAGACGTTGACTACTACTACGAGCACGACAACGATCAGAACAAGTACTGCAGACTGGACAACGAACTGGACTACTTTAAGGACAACGATTGATTCTCGTGCGAATAGGATACAAGTACATTTCATTCGTCTGTCATCTGATAGGATCTAAATTTGTTTATTTTTTTTTATTTTTTATTAAAACACAACGCTATCTTTATGTAGATCAATGATCGTCAGTGGAGTGTGGAACCATGTGCATTGGGATACAGAAGAAATCCTGCAACAGGACAATGCATTGACATAGATGAATGTGTAACAGGACCAGGTTGTCGAGATCACGAGCGATGTCGTAATACTCTCGGTGGTTACGAATGTTCTCCGCTTTGCAGCACTGGTTGGTACTTCAGCACGACGACGAAGAGTTGTCAGGACGTCGACGAATGTCTTTTGGGTAGACACGATTGTCCACAAGTGACCCATCAATGTATTAACACGAATGGTTCCTATCATTGCCAATTGATACCACCTTGTCAAAGTGGATTCAAACGTGCCTTTAATAGAAGCTGCGTTGATATCGATGAATGTTCTGAAAATCTTCACGATTGTCGTTTACAACTTTATCAATATTGTGTCAACAAAGAAGGCAGCTATGAGTGTTTAACACGTTTGCCTTCCTGTTCATCGGGTTATGAATATTCTTTGCAGAGCAGACGTTGCGAAGACGTGGACGAATGCTTAAACGGTGAACATACTTGTGATTCGAGACTTTCACAAAGATGTATCAATCTGCCAGGTACTTACAGGTAAGCTATATATTTTTGTAAATAGTATGTTTTCCTATTAAGAATTTGTAATTTTCCTGTAAGAACTTTATTATAACTATTTTGTACATTTTTTAGGTGCGAACAACCACCAATACCCGAACAACATCAACGTCAACGACCGGCTTGTCCTTCTGGATTTCGGTATAATTCAAGATTGAGAAAATGCACAGGTATGCGAAGAATATTTACGAAATAGTAGAAACAATTGCAGTATTCTAATAGAAAAATGATATAAATTCTATTTGGAAAATTTTCATATAAATCTTTGTAGAATTCTAACATTTGCAGAATTTTGGCAGATATATCGTATGATCGCAACAATGTATTTTGCGGTTGAATTGTTGGTAATAATTTTGTCTAAACCATGACATTGTAGACTAACTCACACGAGTATTATGTATATGTATGCATGTGAAGTTGTCATTTTTCATAAAATCTATTTTGAAAATTGTTGCATCGTCTAACGTTTTTGTTGCACGTCTAACAATGTTGCATGTGTTGTTAAAATTGATATAATTAATATAACATAATATTTCTAAGGAATACTTGTTAAATCAATGAGATAAAAATATATACAATCGTTTGTTTTTGAAACAGACATTGATGAATGTGCCGAAGGATTGGATAGCTGTGGCGAAGAGATTTGTTACAATCAACCAGGTGGTTATAGTTGTGCCAAAGCACCGATTCCGATAACTAGAAAGCCACCTACGACTCCGATGACACCGGCAGCCGATCAAAAGTGTTTAAAGGGTACGAAATTCGTGAGAAATCGTGGATGCGTCGATATCGATGAGTGTCGAGAAATCGAGGATGCTTGCAGTAGCAACGAACAATGTATTAATACTATGGGAAGTTATACTTGCAATTGTAGAACCGGATTCAGACGCGATAATCTTACACAAGCTTGCATTGATATAAACGAATGCCAATTAAAGGTAGGTATTTTGAATTACAATATTTACAAAGATGAAAATGTTAATTCGAAACAATGAAATGTATTTTTAATCAATCGTAAATTTAAGGAAAACGATTGTCTACCAACCCAACGTTGCGATAATACCATAGGTAGCTATATTTGTACACGTTTCTTACCTTGCGGCACCGGTTACACGCTAAATGCAGCGACTGAAATATGCGAAGATGATGACGAATGTCTTCTTGGTACGCACGATTGTAGCGAAGGTTATCATTGTCGAAATACTCTTGGTTCTTATCGTTGCGATCGGAATCCACGAGTGACAACTCCTCAGGCTCTTGTCGCTACGACGATTTCAACAACTACCACGACAATGGCACCATTTTCTGTGTCTCCTAACGTTTCACCTGTTAATTGTCCACGCGGTTTCGAATCTTCTGGAAATAAGTGTGTAGATATCGATGAGTGTCAGAGAGTGCCAAGTCCTTGTGGTAGAACCATGCAACGTTGCGTCAATACTATTGGCTCGTACAAGTAAAGATTTGATTTGTTTCAAACGATGCACTTTTTTGTTCAATCATTAAATAGTAAATATCATTTTAAGGTGCATGTCGAGAGTAATCTGTGGTAATGGATTCACTTTGGATTCTACGACTGGTCAGCACTGTATAGATATTGACGAGTGTACTGATAACAGTCACGATTGTTCACCTGAACAGATCTGCGAGAACAGGCAAGGTGGATATGTTTGCAAGTGTCCAGCTGGACATACCGATGGTCCCAATAAAGATTGCGTTGACATCGATGAATGTAGTATTTACGGGAGTGGTATATGTGGCATGAATGGTCGTTGTGAGAACACTGTTGGTTCGTATCGATGTTCTTGTGATACAGGATTTGAAAATATTGTCGGTACATCTGGTGGAATGTGCCAGGTGATTTTGTTGATCTTTCTTCGTAAGTTTTTTTTTTACGATTTACGTGTTTTTCTCAAAGTGTGTCAATTTTTCAGGATGTCGATGAGTGCCAACGAACTCCAGGATTATGTCAGCATTATTGCATGAACGTTTGGGGTAGCTATAGATGTGGTTGCGAACCAGGTTTTAGATTAAACGCGGATAATCGTTCCTGCACTGACATAGACGAGTGTGAAGAGTTCAAGGAAAATAATCTTTGTGTTGGTATATGCGAGAACACGCCAGGTAGTTACGCTTGTAAATGTCCCGATGGTTATAAACTCGGCACCGATGGTCGAACGTGTCAAGGTAAGAAAAATATTGTGTCTTTTATTTACATAAAAAGAATTTCACATGTGGAACGTAAAGCGTCGTTTAAAATGTCCGATACAGGATAATAAGAGGCTCGTTCTAAGATGAAACGTGTCGATTAAATCAGAGTTAACGAGTCGTCAAATGTCAAGTTGTCACGTAATAAACGTAGACCTTTTTCAGAATATAACGAAGTTTGAAACGGTGGAAAGAGTTGTGTTGCTTACATGTCTCGTATACATTTGGTTAACCACTAGAAACAACTTCTTCTCAACTTCGCAATTAGGCGACGCGAATTGTACTTGACCTATAAGCGAAAGAACTGGGGTGTCGTTCTAATCACGAGAAAGAAAAAGAGAAGGAGAGTGTGAATGCGATTTACCACCCACGCGACGTTATGCGTCATGCAATCGCGTCATACAATTACATTGTCGGTTGTCGACGCTTTGCTTCTCCCTTTTTAATTCATTTCTTTTATCTTTTTTTCCAGATATCGACGAGTGTTCCATTGGACCAGGTTGCAGAGATCCCAATGAGATGTGTCAAAATACGCGAGGTGGCTTTAGGTGTAACAGGATCGATTGTCCTGCAGGATACGTCAAAGATCACGAGAAACGAAAGTAAGAAAAAAGATTAAATTTGCTTTTGCTGCAACATTTTCAATAGATCAATCAAATTAATCACTTTATCAGAGATTTTATATAAACGTAAATATTCAGTCTATTATAGATTAATTTCAAAGATATTTACAAGTCATTAGATATATACAAATATTACAGATCAAAATTTCATATTTCAGTCGCTGCGTTCGTGAATCCAGGTTTTGTCAAAGCAATGATTATGCTTGCTTCCGAATGCCTTCTCATTATTCTTACAATTACATCACCTTCGTGAGCATGTTTCCGTTACCACCAAGTGGTTATATTGAGCTCTTTACTATGCGGGGAACTCATCTACCAGGATCCAACATACAATTCACTATGGCACTTCTAGAAGTACGTGCGCCACCCGGTATAACTCGTGCCACCGAATCTTGCTTTTCACTGAAAAGGCCTTCAATTAATCAAGGCGTTATAGCGATGACTCGTAGCATCCAAGGACCACAAGAGATCGAGCTTAATCTCAGTATGGAGATCTATCATAATTCCCTTTTCGTTGGTAGCGTAGTAGCCAAACTCTTTATCTATGTGTCACAATACGAGTTCTAAACGATCGTAAACGTTAAAGATTTTCCTTTTTTTTGGTTTTATATGCGCTTCTCTTTTCGATATTATTAGAAACACGCACAAACTCTTTCAAAAAGTTGATTTTACTGAAAAAAGCGCATAAAATCGTTGATACCTCTGTAAGTAAGTTCTCAAAAGAAAAAGTAAAGAAATAAATAAAAGAGACGAGAGAATTTATATCCCAATATACTTCGTGTGCTTTATCAAAAATGCAATTTTATTAAAGATTTCCTCTTTTTTCGTTTAGCCACTTTTTCCACAACGCTCGTTTATGACTCTATTATTTTTATTGCTATAGCGGAAGCTATGAATATATCTATTTATCTTTATGTTCTTTATATCACTAAACGAGAGTGTAAAAAAGGCTAACGAATTTGAGATCCTAAACATTCCTACGCGTCGATGATCGTCTTCTGACGTTACGACACACGAGTAACCTGAATAGAAAAAGAGAGATATGTCTTAATAAAAAATAAATGTATAGTATAGTTAATATCACTGCTTTACAATTTACATCAAACGATTGCTGCACCACGTTGTAATACCATCGAAAATATTTCTACTCTCAAGCTTGCCGATGATAAAAGATATTGGCATCGTAACGATAATAATTGTACTAACAATAGGAGTAACTATAGTGATATCATTAACAATAATAATAATAATAATAATAATAATAATAATAATAATAATAATAATAATAATAATAATAATAATGTTGATGATGATAATGACGATGATGATGATAATGATGATGATGAAGAAAATGATGATGATGATAATGATGATAATAATAATTATTATTACAATTGCAACTGTAGCAATAATAATGACGAGTATAGTAATAATCTCCATAGTAATAATGTGTAATATTAATAATCGATGATTACGATTACGGTAATTAGCAAGATTAACGTACACAGAACAATAATTAGAATAACGAGCATCCAATTTTATCGATATATTATGATACCATGCTATCTGTATAATATATAATTGAAATGTATTAAGAGAAAAAAGGAAAATATAAAACAAATAATGTTCCTTCTTCCACGACGTCCAACAACGTACTAAAGAGACTTAATCAGCATAAGGATCATTTATATCCTCTGTCTTTGCTAATGAGGATAGGATAAACAAAATTCAACGGAAAAGTTATATACTTGAACGTACATATTCGAAAATATGTTTCTTTTTCTTCTTCGCCTCTCTAGGCAGTAATATATCGATAATGATAATGATCAAACGTAACATATACACAATGCAATAACTAATACAATGAGAATAATAATGATGATACGAAATAAATAATAATTATAATTAATGTAACAGCCTGTAAAGCGGATAGCATGATTGCTATCGCGGCATATAACGATGGCAGTGACATCCGTCGTTCTTATTCCTACAAGAAAACAAGACGAATAAAAGGAAAAAAGGAAATGAAGAAAAAACCGAAACAAAAAAATATGAGAGTGACTAGGATTATTAACTTTAAGAATCTTTAGATCCCTTTGGCACTAGAGCCGCCGCTGATTCTAAAGTAGGATTTTCGAATACCAACGATGAGACGTATAAAAAGCCGATGAAAAGTTTGTCAAACGAATATACGTACTTATATATGTATGTATGTATGTATATGTGTATGCATGGATGTATATATGTATGCATGTATGTATATATGTATGTATGTATATATCTATATATGAGGAATGTGCATACATAAATACATATATGCATTTTATGAACGATGCTATCATACCTCAGTTGTTACAAAAAACATAAATATGTAATGTTGAATATATAATATTTTTTCTGTAATAATAATTAAGACGATTTAATATTCATGAGGGATTGATATATTTAAAATAAAAACGATATACTATAAATATAAATATAAATAAATATATATATATATATAATTTTGATGACCAATTCTTAATCTTTCAGGGACAAAATAGAGATCTATGAGATCTATGAGATCTATGATTACTTGTAAGGTATGCGAGCATCGTTGGAGCATATCTCGAAGCATTCTCGTTCGGCTAAATAATAATAGAAAGACACGTTTCATTCCTAATATTACAATTATCGAATGACTTAAATCTAAACTATCTAAGACCGTAAATTTCTATCGAATGTACAAATGTCGATGAACAAAAGGATTAAGGCTTTTCTCATCGATTCTTTCTAACCGATGCAGTCTATGACAAATGGAAAATATCGATTTTTTTCAGGAGTTCGTGATTCTAAAAATCTAATCAAATTCGAACTCGGTGATTTAAAAAAGAAAATATTTTGACTTTTCTTTTTCAGGTCAACCGACCTAGTTTCGTTCTTTTCACGAGGCTCACGTTCTGCGAAGAACGCCGTCGAAGAACACGACTCGGTCAGGCGATCGTATTGTTGTCTAACTCTGCAAATTCTCGAGTCACCTTGCAAACGTAATAAAGTCGTTCATAGAGATCAGCAGTACAGCCGAAATCACGAAGATCGTTTAACCAGTAAGATGAAACGTGTCTACCGGTGTCGATGTAGGTGATGAGATATCCTTTGCCAGTTTCCTGAGATACTATTATTTTCGTATGGTCAACGAAAAAGTTTACTTGGAGCAATGGCACCGTTAATTCCATTACGATCGCCTTGTCTGTTCTAAGCCACCGTCTCATACGTGGAACGTACGCGTTCTTCGACTGTTTCACCGTTGTCCGATATTTCTTGATTTCACCTCCTAAATTTCGATAGTATCATTGTAATCAAAATTTAAAAATTTCATTAACTTTGTCAACGAAAAGGGAAGATGAAATAAGGATTTACCTTCTGTTAAAAATTCGTCCATGTATTGAGTAAAGTGATGGAGCAACTCGAGCTTTTTCTGTAAAGGCACCGGTATATCCCTTTCTCTGTGATATCTCGTCACTTCGTCGTCGATCGTCATGTATTCGACTCTTCTGTGTAATCAAATGTACTCAAATATATATATACGTATTTTTTTTATAATAAAAATATTAGAAAGAAAGATCGTCTAGGTTTTTCAAACCTTACCTCCTGTCATGAGTATAACTGATCTTCGTGTTGTCATTGAACAATACACCAACGGATTTGTCTGAGAGTTGGAAACCTAAGCCGTATTTGTTGGAGTAGTCTATCCACTTGGTAACAAAAAGAGGCACGATATCTTCGACCCCTGGGGGATTCTGTTGCAGATTGTTACGTTTCATCTCAGAAACACAACTCTCCAATGCACGATGCATCTGAACACTTTGCGCAAGGAGACTAGTTTTCTTATGATCGGGACAGAGTACGCTACTAAGTCGTTGCTTGAATCTTGGCAATTTTGGTAATTTTCGTACCAACCAATTGGATACCTTCGAATCTTTTTGTATATTCTTTTGAGATCGTTCAAGCAATTGTTGATTTTGCGCTGGTTGCTGTGTATTTGGCATTGTTGCTCGTTGTTGAGAACGTGGAGAAATATCTGGATGGTCTAAGCTTTGCCAAGCCTACAAAATTAAAACCACGTTCCAATTGTTGATATTACATAGTCCATTCTTTTCTTTCCATTTTTCTTTTTTCTCATCCTAAAGATGATATAATTCCACTATCGTTACTAAGCCGTTTTTACCTGAGCTTTTCCAAGTTCCTGATTTCTGGAAGCAGTTGAGACCGAAGAAGGCGACGAAGAAGCCGGTTCGAGTATCGTTGCGTGCGGCATTTGGTAGCAACAAGTGTGGGGTAAAGAAGGTGGTATGTATTCCTTCGTGAGATACGGGTGCTCCTTCACCCTTTCCGAGGACGGTCGCAACTCTGGATCCGGTTGTAGCAACCAGTTTATGAGATTCTGACCGCTCCGACTTGCTATCGAGTCGTCGACCTCGCGATAATCATTTTTACATATCCTCGCGTAGGTTTCCTTTAATGTCGCCGTGTCGAAGGGTGGCTGCCCGACTAGCAATGCATAAAGGATGCAACCCAATGCCCAAACATCCGCCTCATAGCTGTATGCTTGTTTATACAAAACTTCCGGTGCAATATAATTTGGTGTACCACATATGGTCCTAGAAGTGTTTCGATATTTTTAAAGAAATCAAAGAAAGAGAAAGCAAAGTTTGTTTTTCATCGATTAAAATCGTTGAAATTCGCTTTCAACGATTAAATTAATACGTTTCGTTTGACGAATTTCAAAGTGAATTTTTAATGCCAAGTTCGCGTTTGAATTACAAAAAGTAAAAGTTGTCTTACACACGTCTACGTTGACCATCGGGTCTTGTCGCCAAGCCAAAGTCTCCAATTTTGACGATCATGCGATCCGAAAGGAACATGTTGCCTGGCTTCAGATCGCGATGGACGACCTTCTGCGAGTGGATATACGCCACACCGGTCACCATTTGTTTCATGTAATACCGTGCTTCCGGCTCCGTGACTTTACCACGGTACTTCAATACGTGCATTAGGCTCTGCCGAAAGAAAAGCAAGAAACGTTTACGCTTTTAAAAGAAACACTAGAATGCATTATAACTATTTCCTCTCGTGACTATGTTCTTCTTGCTACCTATTATCCGACTACTTAATTTTGTTTTGTTTTCTAGAAACGTTTTTTAATGTTTAATAAAGCAGATAATATTGCGAGTAGGTAATTAACTTCTTACAACTAACGGAATATTACAGAATATTACATTTTATATACCCATCAGCTAACATTTGAAGAAAGTTAATAATAGTTTATGACTAATGTTGTGATCTATAATGTCTATTTTCATAAAAGATTAAGAAAATTTTGTGAAAGTTTCACGATGAAGATTTAATGAAACAGAGAGAGTAAGAGAGAAAGAGAGAGAGAGAGAGAGAGAGAGAGAGAGAGAGAGAGAGAGAGAGAGAGAGACGAAGACAGACACAGAAGATTGTAGCTGTCGTTTCGTCGCATCCTAACGGTACAAACGAGTCGACGGATCGGCTACGGAGAGTGTAAGTGCCGCTCTCTTTGCCAATCGAACGGAAAAGATGGACCTCGAGGTAGATAGTGCGCAGCTCAAGTAAGCATAATCTAAAGAATGAACACGTGCAGGATCGCGTGCAAACTACCTCGGCAGCATATTTGTCCATGACTAGATCGGAAGCCGGCCTGAATTCCACGAATATTTGTCGATAACTCTACGAGTCTGATTCGATTGTCTTTTACTAAATACTTCAAAAACTATTTTTTAATATATTCGTATCTTATTATTTTTTTCTATAGATATCAAATTGGAAAAGATCACAACTATCTGTTTTAATCAAGTCACTTTGTCTAACCGTTATAAGAATTCTTTCTCTTCATCTCTCGTGCAAAGATACCAGTTCTTTTCTTTGCTGATGGTAAAGTGACGGTAGGAATCGTCAGAATGTATGCTTGGGAAATCTCACGTGAATGCTATAGAATGCTATGTCGTTGAAAAGTAGCAGGTAGGTGTAAGGGTATACGAGTCATACCTTTCGCGGACAGGCTTCCAACAGCATATATACGTTTAGGTTGTCCTCGAAGTAATGATGCATCTGTACAACGTTCACATGATTCAATTCTTTATGGATTATGATCTCGCGTGCAATCTGCAAACAGAAAGTTTCTTTCATGCATGCTTTTTAAGGGATTTATTTAAACTATCATTACGATCATTAGTATATAAATTAATCGAACTTTACATACTTCAATATGATAGACGATTATTTATAAAAACTTTTAAACGATTGATCTGTTTCGTTCTAACAACTTTTATCGCGAAATAATCGATCGTTACAAGAAAGGAAATAAGCAACGGTAAACGTCGAAGCCAGTCAAGAAATTCTCTTTATTCTTCAGTAGCAACGATCACTATGCTACTTATAATAGCTACGTGTTGCATTGCTCGAACGAAGTTATTAGTATGACTCTCTTTCTCACAAAGCTCTTACTACGTTTTCGGCTTCTCCCATACCGTGCAAATGAAATTTTGACGAAAGACTCATTGTTGATCCTACGGTTGAAACTTTGCCGCTCGATTCGTCGATAAACGAAAGGCGAATAAGTCGCGTTTGATTTCAGGAATCCATTTTGGAATGAACCCAAGTGGAGCACATAAATCTTGGAGGACGCATACGATGAAAGAAAGGTGGGCGACGTGTGCGAACCTTTTGCATGTGGATTTTCTGCATCCGATTTTTCGGGATTATCTTGCAAGCGTATTGATTTCCATCACTGACGTCGGTCATCAGGTAGACCCGAGCAAAGCCACCCTAAAAAAAGAAAATTATTGAACTATTATTAAATTCTATTCTATAAACTCGATCTTCTATTTCTTATCAAAATTCAACGGGAGAATGAACGTAATGAGAATTCATTCTTTCTGGCACGGAATACAAAAAATAATGGAGAGTAGAGTAGAAATAGTTGTGGCTATTTTGAGACGATCTTACGTATATGAATATACGCATGCAAAAAGAGAGAAACACATCGCTCATACGCATATAAAACAAAAGGAAAAAAGAAAAAAAAAGAAGGAAGGAAGGAAGAAAGAAGAAAGAAAGGATAAGGCTCATCTTTTGACTCGTTCGAGAAATCTCGAAGACTTGCCTCTTAACGAGAATTTCTCCTTCGTTCTCATCGCTTCGAGTGAAAGGTTTTCTCTTTCAAGATCTCTATTAAAAAATATATCCTCTCGAAGATAGGATAATTCTCGATGACTCTCGAAAAGAATCCAACGAGTCTTCGTGGATTCTCCTTCCCTTCTCTCGACATTTTTCGTTCCGGATTCGCACCTTCTCCTCCTCCTCCTCCTCCTCTTCTGCTTCGCTTTCGCGTTGAGTCGATAAAACGAGTACAGCTGCTCGTAACATTTATATGTAGGTATATATGTATGTTCGTCATTGCTATGAGAGTCAACATCAAAATGAAAAATGTTACTTTTAGGACAGAAAATGAAGAATAAAAATAAAGGACGATCTCGTTTCGTTGTTTTCAAGGTTTTCTTCTACGAACTTAATGGCTTGTGTCAAGGTGACACGGTTAAATCTCCGCCGAAGGAACTCAGCCATCGTGGTAAAGGGCGAGCAGGCATTCGATGGGCTCGTTGCCAGAACGACACACTCGAAAATATCCCTGCGATGTTACGAAAATCGTGCTAGAGAGCCGAGCCTAATGTTTGTGCACTATTTACAACTCGTTTAAGTACATCTAATCGTAGAAACAAAATCTATATCCAATCGTAAACATGATGTCAAGATCTCTAAAACGATAACTCGAAAAAAAAAAATCATTTTCAATTGATCATCGCTATTAACTCGAAGACACGAGAGACACTTGATCGTTTTGAGAAAATCTATTTTTCCAAAGTAATATTTGAAAGTACGATAAGATTTTTTTCCGAAGATATAAAATTAGCAGATCAGCTCGGATGCAGGTTCATTGTACCTTTTACCCAATGATAAAAATATATGTTCTATAATAAAAGGATTCGTTAAAAGCTTGGTATTCTTGGTATTATTCGAGATTAGTGTTGGATTTCTTTCTTTTCGTTTAGTTCGCACAGCTGTCACGTTCGCACATCAAGTTGAAGACAAAATCGATCGTCGATTCGATCTTCAAGATCTTTCGATCGGCCATTTCGTCGAGGGATGAGAGTGCTGCAAGAGGAGGTAGGTCGTACATAGTACTTATGTATGTAAGAGGGAAAATGTGAGGAGAGATGGGCGTCGCTAGTCCGACATAACGGTCATGAGATCATCGTTGAGTCCACGTTGTCTGAACGTTCGAGCTCGATCCTTTTTACCTGTTTGGAGCATCGTCCTTACGGTAAACGTTCCGTCGACAATGTTTCAAGAATAACTTTATCATAAATATTCCCTACAACGGCCATACGCTTTCGAACGTACGGTTATGGCAAAGGCTGTACGTGTTTATTTTTAAATACCGTCAACTCGCGGGACTCCCAAGAATACCTTCTTCTTTTTTCTTTCTTTTTCTTTTTTCTTCTTTTCAACGCGTGCCCGTGGACTTTGTGTTCGCTCATTAAATGGATCATTGATGAAAGAAAGAAGACGAAAGAAGAAGAAGGGTGAACAGACCGTCGTATCGACTTTAGGACCACACAAGAAGAGACTTCGATCGTGGAATACATCCTCTTGGCATATGCCGGATGATACCGATCGTGCCAGATTTCATTCGTCTTTCTTTATTCTCAACGTATATACTTTTATTTCCGTTCTTGTCTGCTATTCTTGTCTACGATCGTACTATACAGTATTTAATATATCTAACGTATTGAAACGAACAATCAAAATAATGTCATGTAAGATATAAAAACTTGTATTAGTGATAGTATATATTAGTGATTTTCTTGTTAATATGGATAAAAAGGATAGAAAAGTTAAAAATGATGTATCATTTATGTCGTCTCGGCGTAACAACTTCTTCGTAACGAACACAAATGCCATTGATCACGACTATAAGATCCTTTAGTCTGTCGAAGGAAATAATAGAGAAACTATTTGGCCGTATTCCTAATAGAGTGTGCATTGTGTCTCTAAAATAGACTATTGAATTTACAGTCGAATTTCGTGGGATGTAATATACGCTTCGGAAGTACGTCGATTAATTTTCAACAATTTCTTATCTCCACTCGAGTCCGCGTGATAAATATTCTTTGGTTCACGACGATGAGAGAAGCAAAACGAATACGAGTATGGATAATAATTACGAAAGTCAACGATAACCAACGCCATGAGTATATTCGAAACCAGGAGAGATTCGAATGCATCGGAGCGTGTTAAAGTTATAACCGTGAAATGGAAAGAATCGATAGACGTTTGCATAGTATAGTAGGTAGATATGCAAACTCGTAGAATGCACTGCGAGCAAAGTACAACTCGGTGGCTGCTGGACAAAGGATACTCTAGAGACATTCGAGAAAGAACAGATCTTAAATACGTATGACATTTGAGAAAAGTGACACCGAAAAAAATGAAAAGAAGAAAGAAGAAGAGAAATAGAAGTAGAAATAGAAATATGCGAACGAGAGTATCGTCCATTTCTATGTGATCTGTATTATTCCGAACAATTCTAACAAGCGTACGAGTTTGTGCTCATACGATTTACCAATCGATTCTCTATTCGTTCTCTGATATCGTTCCATTATTTCTATCCTTATTGTTGTTAAATCATTGGCAAAAAGTGAATGGCTCGTGCGAGAACGAGATTATTTCATTAGAATCGGAATGAATGACACTTTGGTCGTGGCATACCATCGAAACCGGTCGCAGAAATTCTTTTTTTTTCTTTCACCAACATGCTTCGTTGTAGCACATAAAAGCGTCAGAGTGTTCAACATGCCGTTTCTAAAGTTCACTTGTACTTCAACGATAGTAGATGAAGCCGAAATGATTCGTGACGATTTGTAGCGCGCGCGCGCGAGAGAGAGAGAGAAAGAGAGAGAGACAAATAGATGGACAGAGAGAGAATGAATTTGATGAATTTGGTGACTCTTATCATTGCGCAAAGGAAAGAAAGAGTGAAGAGATCTTTCAGTGATCCTTGCCAAGATAAATAATTGATGAAAAGTCTTCTTCATTTGTAAAATAATTGGCAAAATTCAATCGATCATCACTATTTATGTTATTGGTTATTACATTTCATTGTTGTTGAAAAACTATGAGAGTTTAATAAAATTGTTGATTATCGACCACACAAATTCTTTTCTTGGCAACCAACCAAAGCGTTGATAGGTGCTACTGTGAAGATATAAAATATTCACAATTCTTTGAAATAAGAGAAGAATCAATCTCCATCTAGTTAAAAAGATTTAAAATATTAATCATGAAAAAGACGTCAGAATTTATTCCACACGATTGTTGTATCATCGATATTCGTTAGAACGAAGAAAAACTTCTAAACAAGAAAATCTTAATTTAGTATTCCCTCCTGATGGTATTTCCTTCTCAAGTAGGCCCTGACCTTCCGTTTAATCTTTCCACTCATCCTTGCTACCACCGATATTTTCTCTAGAAGAAAGATGCTCGACTGCTGTCCTCCGTCGGCTACTAATCGATTTATTTCCTCTTCTATGTTTAGATCGTCTTCATTTCGCGGATGTAAGAAGACGTAAGAATTGTTACAAATGGAAAACGAGCGTGTAACTCTAATTGGCACGGCTCGTTGCACCTTACGATTTCACGTAATACGCTCTGACGCTTTTGCCTTTCTCAATCGTTCTTTATAATTTAAATAAAGGAGCACGTTTATCATTATTTTTTGTTTGAAACTATAATTCGAAATACCTAACAAAATTATAATAAAATACAGGATAGATCAATAGTTCCTAGATAGGCCAAAAGTTTTTAGATGATTTTGAAAATCAATTACTCTTTTTTTCGAGATTTTTTAGATTAATTTCTTTTTGAAATTATAAGACTACAAACCTACCTTGTAAAAGAATAGCCTAAAAAGTCTCGAGAAAAAAATAACTGCTTTTTAAAATCATCCAGAAACTTTTGGTTCACACTGGATAATTTTTCTTATTTTTATAAATATATGTTATTAAATATTCTTTAGAATAGAAGTTCTAAAAAATTCTTTAGAACACTGTTAATGCGTAATAATAAAATACTTGATTTAAGACCAGCGAACATAATATTCGACTATCGATCAAACACGAACTTATATCATCAGAAACAATGATGGGGAAACGAAAACCAAATTAATTAAAGTATTAATTAAAAGAGGCAAAGTGTATGCACGCGAGGAAATTAAAACCTTCTGTTTTAACTCTTACTCCGTAAATGTATGTGTAAGTGTCAAATTCAATTCAACGAGAATTGGAATCGAGAACACCTGTGGGTGAACGTTCTTCTTTGAAAATTTAAATAATACGATCCCTTGAAGAATATATACCTGCTACGAGCACGGCTTAATAGGTTTGGAACTTATCACGATCTCTTTGGAATTTCAACATAGAGTAGAAAAGTTTTCAAATTGTATCTGAAAAGTTCTTTGGCTAAGGAAGATGCGAGTAGACCCTTGTCGTTTTCGTTGGATGCAATCTATTGTCGATCTTAGGTAGAAAATCTGTCTCTTTTTCTCCTCTTTCTATTACGACTATTATTTAGTTCGAACGAAGAAGCAAAAAAAAAATTCTAGCATAGTTGACAGTTTTTGAGGAAAATTTTAGGATTCCTAAAGAAAAGCAATAAAACAAAAAATAGAATAAGAAAAATTCACGATCATTTACTAAGTGAATAAATAAAATTAATTAATTTACGTCGGCTACGTTTCATTGGAAAACAGGAAGTATTAAAAGTGGCGGGAATAAAAGAGATCATTAGACGTAACATGGAATATAAAAATAAACTAGACACATGCGTGTACACTTTAACGAGCATACGAATGATAAAAATTGATTTCTAAGTTGATCCATCATAACGCTTACGAAGCTGGTAACGTAAGACATATCATAGCAATCCGATTAATTATTTAATCACCAACATTAATAACGTTTTGTAATTCGTTTTCTAGGTTGATCACTTCCTGTAGTAAATTACTAACATAATCTTAGGTTCCTTCTGTTAAAGAGGCTAATGTTGTTTTTTTCGTAGAGGTTTTATTGAAACACCGTTTTATTGAAGATAATAAAAGAAGAGATATTTTTAGAAGATGTAGCTTTACTATCACAAAGAAAATGATGTATGGCTAGTTAACTATGATCAGAAATATGATCAATGTTTAGAACGCGACATAAGTCATATTATTTCTGATCTTTCATATACGCGAGGAAGCGTCGAAGGTCAGTCTCTCCACAAAACGAACGTTCTACCTACGATGAGAAAGAAATGGAGTGAAGAAGGAAGAAAAAGAAGGGAAACGAGGAGGAGAGTGAGATAGAGGGAAAGGAGGAGAGTAAAAGAGGAAGAGGCCCATCCGTTGAACTTATCCTCCTCACGGTTGCCACACACACGCAACGCGAACACACACAGAACACGGACCAGTCGGTGAAAGGCACACGATGTCATTGACTTGCACGTATGTATGCACGTGTATACGGAGAGACTGGTGCATACCGATTAGGAATATACCTATGCTTATACATATTACATACATTCGATAGAATTAACAAACGTTTAACACGCGAAGAAAACAAGAATAAATTATCGAGTATGGATAATTAAAATTTAACTAAATTCACGAACAAAAAGAAATCAATAATAATCTAATCATTAAACTATTTGGTCGAACAGATTATTAAATACATATACTAAATAGTAATATTTGTAATGTCCGACACGCGATTATGTCATTCGACTACTCGTGAACATACTCAACGATACCACCATCGATGCAATATACGATAACGGTACAAAGTGCATAAGAGGAAATAATTAACCCGAAGTCGGCACGTTGAAAACGCTCAAACGAGTTTCCGCAAATCTTGTTCGTTCGCTCGTTGGCTTACTCGTTCATTCGTTCGTTCGTTCGTTCGTTCGTTCGTTCGTTCGTTCGTTCGTTCGTTCGTCCATTCGCTCGCAACCGGTCGCGAATAGTCGCGATAACGAGCATACGTATGAGAAAAAAAAGAGAGAGGGTGTGGCGAAGAAAAGCGATAAAAAGAAAGAAAGAGATACACTGTCGGGGTGGATTCGCTCGAACACGGAAATATCAAAAGGTGAGTTTTGATAAAGTACTGACGAAGCGTAACGGAGAGCTTTGCTTTTCTAGCTAGGAAATACATAGAACTCGAGCGGAGTAACGTCCGAGAGAACGCTGGCTACAGGATAATCGGGATGACGAAACGACGACGACAACGACGACGACGACGACCGGTTCTCCCTTCGAAGCGAGCATATAAATTAAGACTGCATCCTATCTTCTTCTTTTCTTTTCTCTAGCAAAACTCTTTAAAAGAGTTCCAAACCGATGAGTGTTCGTTTCTATATCTATTTATAAAGACTCATACGATCAATAAACAAAAAGAATTATAAAAGATAATATCGTGACAATATTAAAATGACTCTTATAAGATATAGATCGAAAGAAAGATTTCAAGATAGTTCAATAAGAGATAATAACGAAGATAAGTACAAGATAGTAAGAGATAATAACATTGTTTGAAAAAAATTCCAGTGATTAAGTAGGAGGTTGTATAGCCTTGAGCTTTCGCGAGCAAACAGCGATGACGTGTCGACGTTCCAGCTAATGACAGCATCGGCAAAGATGCGAGATGCTATTTCGGATTCTCATCGCGCAAGACGTTACTTCACACTGCTCCGATTGTCATCTTCTCTCTTTTTTTTCATACTTCCATCAAACTTTCTCTTTTTCTTTTCGCAAAACAGACTTTATTCGTTAGTTCTTTTTTGAATGGAATCAAATGATTGAAGGAAAGGAGTCTTAATTAAGTGATAAATCTTTGCACGATAAATTAAAACTCATATCTACTCATATCAAATATTGTTACCGACCTAAAAGGATACTGTTTTTATCTTCGACACCCTTTTCTGATTCGTGTGACTTCCTCTGCCCACACATCTTTCTTTCTTTCTTTCTTTTTTTCTTTCTAGGAAATAATCTGCAATGTCACTGCAACAGTACTTCCGCGAACGGACGCCATTAAAATTCTTAGTACATCAAAACGAGTACCGTGTGAATCACGACCTACAAACTTCTATGCTACATCAGTTAACAACTATTTTACGATCTACGACAATCCTTATTTAGCACAACATGACGATATTTCATTTATCAAAGAAGTTTGACGTCTATCATTATGACTATACTTTCAACCCAGATAATTTCGCATTCGTTGCTAATTGTCCTTCAAAAAAAAAAGTACATGCAAGGAGACAAAGGTGACCACTTACTTTTGACCTTGTCACAATTTTTTTTCGTTGTAAAACTATTATCAAATTAATTCGTGGGGTAATATTTTAATACGAAACGAGGAAAATTTCAAATGCTTGTAACAGTGTCTTTAGATATTTATCTTCCTTGAATACTTTATGCTTTCAAATTTATTTAATTAATAAGTTAGAACCACTCGTGAGGAAAAAACAATATCAAAATTAACTAAATAAGATACTTGTGTATTCCCACGTTTCGAATTGATGTAAACTAATGATTCCTGCGAAAACGGAACCTTGGAAACGAGTACATGAGCGTGAATCAATGAGAAAGAACGAGGAGGCAAAGGCGAAGGAATATCACGAAGAAAGAGAAAGAAGAAGAAGTAGAAGAAGAAGTAGAAGTAGAAGAAGAAGTAGAAGAAGTAGTAGAAGTAGAAGAAGAAGAAAAAGAAGAAGTAGAAGTAGAAGAAGAGGAAAAAGGAGAAGGGAAGAAAGAAGGATCGAGGAAGAAGCAGGTGTTGGCTGGAGATCGAGTATGTGAGCACACATACTAGATAATCAAGAGAAAGGTAGTACATCGACTAGTAAAGGAAGTCACTTACTCTTCCAAGAAATTGTCCCTTGTAGTATGCTTTCCCTTGAACAGGATCGACAACGTAATCGGTCTCCTGTTCGCTCGAGTTGTTCCAATGCGAGGACGAGTTTGAAGTCGATGGTCCAGGAGTGGTAGGCACGCTGGTTGCACGTACGAGAGACGATGAGGTGGTTCGAACGAACCTGTTGGCATTTGAGACCACAGTGGGAGCAACGAAGACAACGTTGCTAATGGATGAGGAAGCATCTTGGCCAATATTGTTGTTATCCTGGCCTCCAACTACTCCTGCTACCGTTGTTCCTTTAACTACAGAAGAAGCTCTTCGAGCAGAGGACCTTCCACTCGTGTACATCGTTGTCTCTTCTTCTCCTCCTGTACTTTCTCGTCTTCGATGAAGTCCATCTTCAGAACCTTGATGACGAGAATGTCGTGAATCATTGTTGGACTCGATAATAGAAGATCCCCCAATTACGGTAGTACCACCACCAGTTTGCCGTCGACTCTTTCTTCGAACGAGACTCCGCAAAGAAGCGGAGCTTTTCGAAAGATTTTGTCTTGGTCTAGCATCGGCAGACTTACTGCTACCAGTGCTACCTGTCGACCCTGAATTACTTCTCGCGGTTTCCTCAATTTCTTCTGGATATCTAGTAGAAATAATTGATCTAGAGATCAATCTCGATTCCGGGAGATAACACGTCGGCGTAGTAACATTCGGAGGACTTGTCATTCTTGGTGCTGGTGGTGACGACGTCGAGGACGATGCTGAAGAGGATGTTGAGGAAGACGGTGAGGAAGCAATCATCGGAGGTGGCGTCATGTCGTTGACGTGCCGCGACTCGATCGTACTCGGTAATGCTGGCATCTCTCTCTCTCTCTCTCTCTCTCTCTCTCTCTCTCTCTCTCTCTCTCTTTCTTTCACAATAATAACAATAACAACAACAAATAACAACAAACAACGATTCTGTTGCCACCTAGGATCGTATCAACGATAATAAGAAAGATAAGAGGCACTATAGTACTCTTGCTATCGGTGCTTCCAAAGTTTAAACACAATCAAGATGAACGAAGTGTAAATGGAACAGTTACATTGTGTTCGATCGCATTCACACTTACAAACTCCTTGCACTCTTTCTTTATTATTATCAATCTGTAAAATCTCCGTACTTCTCGCTAGTGCCCTTAGCTAAGGATGAGAACGAAGCGCAACAAATTTATGATCATAGGCTCATACGTGCACGTTGCTTCGTTCGCAGGTACACCGCAGCGTTAAGAAGAGGTGGTGCACCCCGAGGGCCGATGGCCCCGGTTCTGCTCCTGCTGCCTCTTCTCCTCTCGTAGTCGTTCTCCTCCTGCACCTTCTTCCTCGTCCGCTTCAAACTCTGCACGTTTACTCGCCTCGTGAGCCGCTGGCATTTTTCGCGAAACCCTCCAGCCCTCTATCCCTACATTCGAAGTCTTCTTTTTTTATTGTTCTTCTTTCCTCTTCCTTCGTCGAGAGTCGAGACTTTTTTCCTTCCTCTTTACGTCTCCTCTCCTTTCCCTTGTTTCAGGACACGTGCACGCGAGAGAAAAGATCGCTCGATAAAGGGCGCTTCTTGTCGTCTCGTCGTCGGCAAGCCGCGCGCCGAAGAGACACGACGTATCGAGCGTCTCGTCTGCCCTCGACGATAAGTATTCCTTTCTTTTCCCTTTTTCCTTTCTTTATCTTTCTCTCTTGATCGAAGGTCGAACGACCAAGAGGAATAGAATCGACGTGATCAGTCGAATTAACGAGGGAGAAGAGATAGAGAAGAAACGAGCGGGGACAGAGCAAATATTCGCGAAACCCTCCTCGTCGCACATCCCGACTGACACTGCTCCAGCGCGCACCAACAGTACCAAGCGGCACCCTCGAAATCCCCACTCTTTGCCACTGAGCGCGCTACCCCACTCTTCGCACAGGACTGTACGTAGATACGGCGGACCTTCGACTCCTTTACCCTTTTCATTGTATCTTTCATTTAAGAAATACAATTATTACGTTATGTCTTATTTACTATTAATAATATGTTTATATCTATCATTTTCAACGATTTTCCTCTTCGATATCATAGAGAAAGTCTTACAAATTCATAACGTTCTTCTGAACCAAGTTAATAAAAAGTAAAAGGAATTGCACAGAAAAATGTTTAAAGGAAATGTTATTTGATGCAATTCATGGCTCTATGAGGATAACGAAATTACCTTATACAATGTTGATGCAGAGACAGGAAACAAGGTCGACAAGGGACTTGGTGCATCTTGCACGTATATATCTTCTGTAGCGTGGTAAAGCGCTAAACGGCAAATCTATGAGCTGATTATCGTGAGAAAACGCATTGTTCATAATATCACGTGCAAAGAAAATGCGAAGGCTCGCTGCCGTGTATGTACTTGCTATGCGGAGGGGAAGATCTGAGTAACCTTTTCTCACGAACGTTTTGATCTCAAGAACCTTCCTTCTTTCGAATCTCCTCCTTTTTCCTATCCCTTTTATTTTTCTTCCACTTCATTTTTATTCTGAAAAATTCAAAAGGTCGATCTCCATAATTTTTCAAACGCATTCTTTCGCGCGGTCCGATTTCAAGCGCATTGGCTTGGACATGTCGAGCATCTGGTTAATCTCTCGGTCTCTCGAAATCGGACGCTTCGATGCACGTGCACACTTCCGAAACCCGTGAAGCACTCGATCGAGGTCCTTCGCATTCTTTTTTTTGCTCGTGTTTCTCTCGCGAGTCACTTTATTTAAAAGAAAGAACACAAGTAAAACTTGTACAAGAGATACGATGTTATATACCGATCGATCAGTAAAACGCTTGCCAACTGGATCAAGATTACTTCGATCAATAAAATCATAGTTTTCATTGAACGAATCGATCGAGCATAATTTATAAAAATAAATGTGATTATCGATTACTCGTACATGATTATAATTACCTATTATCGATTAAGATAAATAATTATAAGACAATTTTAACCTGAGCAATTATACAATCGTTTAAAAGACTTCTGGATATCATTTGCTTATAAAATTCGCGCCAAAAGGGTATACCTATTCTCTCGTACGGCCCTGCATTGACTATTCCCTTCGTTGTCTTCTCGTATCCGATCTACCATCCTTTTTCTATCCAGTTCTCTCTTGTCATACTTTCTCTTTTCTTCTTACGTTCGTTCAGCGAACAGCAACCGCCGTCAAAGCCGCAAAACGCGCATCATCTCGTCGTTCGGTCGTTCACACACACCGTCTGTATACCTGTTTCAATGTTTCAAATGTATTAACTACTCGTCTAAATATAGAAAAGATACACATAGAAATGAACAACTTCTAGCTTTGCTACCCAAGCATTCGTTTTGCTTTCCGTTTCGTCTTCCTTTCGATTAAAAAAGAAATACAAAAACAAAATCAACTTCCTCGTATACTTGTCGCTGCCCGGATGCGGCCATCCCTACTCTTTTTTTTTCTTTTTCTTTTTTTATTCGTAGGACATACCTCCGTACGACGTTTATCGAAGATCCCATTTCTACTGATTTCCTATTATTCTTTATCGATTCTTTTATTTCTTTTCCTTTAATCTAACATTATCAAAAATTAGCTTTACAATGACATAAACTTGAAACAAAATGGCCGAATTAATATAATAGAATATATGGAACGAATCGAGTAGAAATGTTATTCATGATTTACATACATACATATATATATATATAGTTAAAGATATGCACGATAATGTAAAGTTGTACTTTCTAAAAAACGACGATATTAATGACGTAATGAAGATTTATGTGAACCTTTGAACAGATCCAATAAAATGCGTCGACCAAAAAATGTCCGACATATTGCATATATTAATCTTTTCGTGGCGCGTTATTCAAGAAGATTTTGAAGGCGAAAGAAACGATTGCCAGGTGCGACACTGTAACAAAAGTGCACCTGACTACGTCGAAAATGAACGAAGCGTTAAAATTTTCGCCAGCGCGACCTATCGCTTTTTGTCAAGACTATTTGATGAATAATAAAATGTATTAGAAATGTAGGAGAAGGGGACGAACTTCACTCTATGCGATTGTGCGTGCATAGAAAGCAATGACGTTGCGTTGTCCTCGTATGACAGGCGTAGTATTTCTCGGAACAGACTGGATTAAGTGCGAGAGAGGTAGCTGATCTTATTTCAAGATAAAAAATAAAAAGTTTAAGATAAAAAACTCACTTCTCTTGGAGATTCTTTGTTCTTGCCATCATTCGAATGCGAATATAAACACACGATCGATCGTTAAATTTATCGAACTTATATTACACGTTGTACTGTTTGTGATATGTTTTGCTATTATTATACCTAACCTATTTATTATAATACGTCCACGCACGTCTTCGGAAGAAGGAAGAAACAGAGATAACATTGTTATGTATTACGTTAACTGGCTCGAAGTTCAACGTGCCGTACTTATCTCACGATGATCCCATTCATTTTGGGGTCATTTCCTTGTTCTTTCGTTAGTGAAAGTACGATGCACGAATTATGCTATTGCAATTTACATCATTTACATGCAGATGATTTATTTTCGATCATATTGATATAAAGATATCCGATCGATTTAAACGATTCGATTATTTCTTCTCATCGAGTCACGAAGATGTTCCAATGGAATCATACTAGTTTCATTAAAGTATTGGTGACAAGAGATATTGTAGAAAATGAATTCTCTTCTAAAGTCCGTCAAATCCCTTACAAACAAAAGAAATATATTAGTGAGAGAGTCTCTGCAAAAGCAGTTAAATACAAGTGTGATGGAGATGCAGAGTGCACCAGGTGTCGCAGAAGAAGAAGCAGTTGGAAATTGTGAAGAAGCAATGACATTATGCTCCGTATTGGAAGCTATATTTTTACATGGACTAAAGGATAGTCTTTTAAATAGAGTAACAGAAGTTCTTAGCGGCCCAGATTTCGATGCTATGCCTCAACCAAGTTTTTGGGGGCCTTTACTAGTATTCTCTCATCGCCAAATTATTGATCAAATCCAAGCGTTAACGCAAGTTACCACTGAAGTAGGTTACTGTAGAGCATGGATAAGACTAGCTTTAAACGAAGGTCTACTAGCGAGTTATTTGTGTTCTATAAGAAGGGATAATTCTGCTTTGAAACCATATTATGATCGTTCTGCCTTCATTAGAGATGCCGATTTAATAGAAATTGCTCAACGATTGATAGAAAGCTTGGATTACATAAGCTTTGAATTAGCTTGCAATAGTAGTCTTTTAAATTTTTGGTCAACTACTCCTCTGCTTTTAGCTGGTATATGGTCACCTCCCATGAAATCTTGTCCTGTGTTTAGTGCGGTGGATATAGCAAAAACAATAACTGCGGAATTAAGGGATAATGATAATCTTGAAGAAGTAGAAACTGCGAGTAGTTTAGGTTCCTTTAATTCCTCGCAATCTGCTTTAAATAATATAGCTTGTATTTCGGAAGATGAAGCATTAAAAATTATTTTAAAAGATAAAATCTCTAACAATCATCATACTACAAAGCATAGAAATGGAAGTCCTACACATACATCTAAACAAAGAAACATAGAGAAAGCAAATATACAAAAAGTAGAAGAAACTATAAATGAAGTTGTAGAAAGTGTATCAGCTAGTGGGACACCTACAAAGAATGTAGAAACTATGACAACTGATATTAGTACTACAATCATTCAAGATGATCATCAAGATAATAGCCTTCAAGAAAATAATATTGTTTGTACCGATAATATGTCTACTACTGTAGGAAATTCATTATTTGGAAGACTAGGATGGTCAACTTCATTTGAAGATTGCGAATCTTCTATGACTTCATCTGTGATATCTCATGGTTCTGGAATGGATGCTCCTCGCACTCCAGGTGATGGACCGACCTATGATGCTCTTATTCAAAGCTATCATACTGCTGGCAATATGATGGTACTGGATCTACAAGAATTTTTAAAAAAATATCCAAAAAAAGAATCCATTGATGAAGAAATCAAATCCCCAACTGCTGTTAAGGTATGAATATAAAAATGTTATATATTATATTATTAAAATATATAATGTTATATTAAAATTTGTTTATAGATTGTTATAAATTTTGATGAGCAACTGGGAAAGTTGCCGAGAGAAAAAGGCCTTGATATACAAAATTATAGTTGTTTTAATTGTGGTCATGCTATCGGTATGGCATTTTCAAAGGCATATGTTTGCTCATTTTCTGCAAATTATTATTGTGCAGATTGTATGGCACAAGGAGAATATATAATACCATCACGTATGATTCATAATTGGGATTTAAAACGTTACACAATTTGTCAGAAAGCTGCAGAGTACCTGAAAGATTGTTCTACTTTATTGGATTTAAAAATTTTGAATCCAAAAATATATATGGCAGTAGATGTCATGGCACAACTACAATCTTTAAGGATACAATTGAATTTATTAAGAGCTTATTTGTTTACTTGCCGAGAACCTGTTATTGAATCTTTGCAAAGAAACGTTGCCCCCAGAGAATATTTATATGAACATGTTCATCAATATTCTGTTTCCGATCTTCTTGATATACCTAATGGTACTCTTGCTCAACAATTACAAAAAGTAGTTGAGTTTGCACGAAATCATGTGATAAATTGTTGGCTTTGTAGTCAAAAAGGATTTATTTGTGAAGTATGCAATAATCCTAAAGTCATCTATCCTTTTGATATGGATTCTACATATAGAGTAAGTACATTCTTAATTGCTTCATAGAGAATTGTTAGATCTATGTAATACATATAAAATTATTTTAGTGTGGATCATGCAATGCCGTGTTTCATGCAGATTGCTTAAATGCATATAAACCATGTCCAAAGTGTGAACGTCGACGTAAACGAATGGATCTTCCTCTTTTAGACATGGGATGTACAGAATTACCGCCTGAAGCGACATTAACATCCGAGAATAATATTGACTAATATCATATAACCTTGATAATGCGTTAATATTATTTGATTTTATGATTTGTATAAACTATCTTTTTTAATTCTTACAGTATTGTATTATTTATAAGTTCTTATTGTAGATAGTCATTTGTACATTGATATAATGTAAAAAATATTATGCAGCAATTAAGCAAATGTCTATCTAACAAAATCCCAAGCTTATTAAATAAACAATATTATAAATATTCATAAAGTTCGTATATAAAAATTACAGCGAGTTTATTAATTTGGACTTTATATATTTTTTGATGGTTCTTAATGTGTATATTAATGTTTATGTAAATATTTATTGATTTGAATGTATATTGTACAATAAAACAATTGCCTACAAAAAGGCATAGTTATTAATAGTCATAAAATCTACCAAATACTTTTAGCACATTAAAGTATATTTATTATATTTAAAAAACTTCGCTTAATATATACTCTAGAAAAATTATCATTGATATAAAAGAGCAGTTCTTATAAAGAAAGATTAACAATAAAATTTATAATTGCATCATTAGCCAAATATTTCTATAACATAATTTTTATTAGAATTTTATATACAAAAGGTATTAAAATATATGAAATTTACTGACTTATCTATTATCTATTATATTTAATACTGTTTGTCAATGTAGTTTAATGAATTGGCAGGTCTAAGTTGTTTTTATTCACATTTATCAAAATCCTATTTTAAAAAGATCAATACATGGATTATATTGTCTAAATTTTTTATTTTGATTTACTAATATGCAAATAATAAATTATCTTAAGTGAAATACCTGGTAGACTAGAAATAATTCATTGCATTACATGTAAAAATATTCTTTTGGTTGAGAATCATGCGTGATATTTAATAAGTTATTACATTGAAGCAATATAACATTTTTTTTTTAAATCTTTTATAAAATTTGCATGTAATGAATTTTTCCAGCCTATCTTGTATATAAGGCACATTAATTCTCAATATATTGATGTTTTACAATATGATAAATCTAATCAGTTTATGTTATCATAGTTATTCAAATTTATACAGTCTTAATTAGATTTATGCATTATTAAATTATGCCTTTGTCAGATACCTATTAATACATGATCATCATCTTATATGTAGGAATGTGATAGACGTGAAGTATATTGTAGATTTTACTAAAATATTTTCAGTTACTATTTAAAATGGATACTTTATGACATGTTAAAGAAAGATGAAGAGACTTTTTAATCACACTTTGAGTTAATATTTAACAATACCAAAATTGTATTCGTTTTTAAAAAATTCTTAAGAAAAACTAGCAGTATTTTTTTGTCAAATTATGACTAAGATTTTGTGAAAAAAATACATGCTTTTTATACAATATTAGAAAGTTTAGAAATTATAGGAAAAAATGAATAATTTTAAACTTTTCTTTTTACAATGTACATTACTATCTTGCATATAAAATCATATTTCGATTATGATATTGTAATTTTATTTTATTATTTTAACATGCTATAAATATTTTGTAAGTCATCTAAATTTAAAACACGTCTATGCACCAAAAGTGCCAATTTTCAATCCATGTTTGGATACAGGTACATATGACCTGCTATCTCAGTAAAAACTGAGAAGCGAAAGGTACTATTTTCTTTAACAGCACGCGATCAATAATATTTTCTTTTATCTTTTTTTTTTTTTTTAAATAGATACATGGTTGTAAATATGTCTATAATGTGAGAGATCAAACATTATATTATCTTAACTACAAGTATATGTATATATGTATCTATGTAATTTTTACCTTCAAACTGTACAAAATTTTCTATTTAATATGGTTATGATACTAATAAGTATTAAAGTTCTGCTTTTAAAAAACCTCTTGTAATAATACTTATCTTGATCATACTTTATTTGTACATTTGTACTTTTTCACTTAATAATAAATTTAAAATACTACCACTTTGTTTGATTGACAATTTTCATTCAACTCTTATGGCAGCATTACTGTTATATTAGCTATATATTTTGATCTTATAAAAAAAACTTTGTTAGATAAAATTGTATTACTTACATTAAATTACTTAATTATACTTTTTTTTTTGTTTTTTTTTCTTTTTTTCTTTTTTTTTTGTCAAAATATGACTGGCAGCCTTGTCAATGTAAAGTTTTGGGGAAATAAGCTGAAGGTAAAATTGGTTTGTCCGACAAACCAGCTCTTCTTAATCCACCCTGTAGTGCAACGTTTGAACCCTTTGTCTTGGTTCCATTTGAAGATATGCATGGATTATTGTTTTCTACAATAGCTGGTACAGATGACATACCTGGTATATTTCCTGATAATTTATTTAGAGTATTGATGCGATCCATTGGTGTACTGGTACTAGAAATTTGTCCAGTTTTGTTAATAGAAGATAAACCCATTGTACTATCTCCTACTCCTACTCCCATAGATCTGGCAGAGGTACGAGTAGTTTGATTAATATTAGGATTTTGAACTATCGGATTTTTTAATGGCAATCCTGATAAAGTAGTAGGTGGTATAGTAGCAGGTGCAGGTGTTCGCGTTTCAAATCTATTTGCATATAATTTGTTTGGTCTTGGTAAAGTTAGCTGTACTGATGAAGGTATAGTAACCGGAGCTGGAGTAGTAGCACTCTGAAGTGGAGATTGATTATCAGCTAAACGACGATTCAACCAATTGATTACTGTAATCAAATATATGTAAATTTAATGAAATAGTGATAATAAATTAATATTGAATACTTATAAAAATAAAAAAAGTTATTGCACTTACCATTATCATTATTTTTTATTACTTTGTCTTTTTCTTCTAATTGATTTTGCAATACTTTCACTTGTTCTTTTAAATGTTCTATTTCTATTTTTGAATCTTTAATATCTTTGTTTAAACTTTCCATTTTGCTTTCTAATTGACCAACTTCTTTTTGCTTACTGTCTAATAATCTTTCTTGTTCCAATGCTATACTTGTTCTTAGTTTTAATTTAGATTTAGTAGAAGCTAATTCATTTTGTAATTTTGTTAATATTTCATTAGCTTTTACTAATTCATCGCTTAAACTTCTCAAAGAATTTTGCTTACGTTGTAATTGACCTTCCTTATCAGCTAAAAGTTCCTCTAATTGTTGTTTTTGTTCTTTTGCTGTTTTTAACATTTCTGTATGTTTATTAATGATTACACCCTTATCTTTTAATTCCTGTTCAAGTACAGCTACTTTTGTACGTAAACCATTAACAGCTTTATCTTTCTCGTGATAATCTATATCTAATTTTGAATTCTGTTTTTTTAGAAAAACTAATTCTTTTTGGGCAACATTTAATTCTTTCTCGATATTTTGTAATTGTTTACTTTGTTCTTTATTAGTAGCTTCAAGATATGACAATTTATCCTTATAACTCATATTTTGCGTACGCAATTCAGCAAGTTCAGCATGTAATTGTTTTAAAGTTTCTGTATGTCTATGTTCTAATTCCATTTTCTCTTTATCACTTTGGCGCTGCCATTCTAGTCTTGCTTGAGCAAATCTATTATACAAATCATTAATAATGTATAATTCATAAACATAATGTATATCAAATATAATTAAGAAAAACATGAAAATAATATAAGAATTAAATATATCTACCTGTCCTTTTCAATACTTATTTGCTGAGTAGAGCTAATTTGAATTTGACTTTTTTCTGCTAGATATCTTTGTTCTAATTGGTCTAATTCCTTAGTCTTTGATTCAAATTTATTAGTCAAATCATTCAATCGTGTTTCTAACCCAAGTACATCTCTACTTTTTTGTAAAACATTCTCTTTTAATTGTTTTATTTTCGTAGCCATATGAGTTCTCAAATCAGAAACATTAGCAGGAGATATAAATAAACTCAAATGACAAAGATGTTTGAAATTATTAGTTTCAACCAGCTTGAATGTCCATTCTGCATTTTCTTCTGCCAATAGCAAAAGAAATTTGGGTGGTGTTTTTGATACATTGGAACCAGGTACATTGCATTGTTCTAATAAACATATTAATTGCGTTGCGAAATTATCAAAATCTACTAATAAACCTTGTTGAGCTTTCAATACTTTAAAATCCTCTTCAGCAATAAACAAGGAATATAAAAAACAAGGATCATCATCGTCTGACAATAAGACACATAAACTCTGAAATAAAATGATGCATTCTATAACATCTTTAATAATTTAAACAATTGCTATGATTTGTATGATTACAATACAATAATAATTTTAATCTATACGAAAACATGTTAATACTACAAAATTTCTTCTATTTTAAAAATTTCTTTCTATCTTTGATATTGATATTTAATAAATAGAAGATATAATTTCTACTAGCATTTAGATACAAATCATTCACAGGTTATTCATATAAAAGAAATAATACCTTGCGACAAACAGGACTAAGGCCAGCATGAGTTTCAACGTTCACTCTAAGATCACGTTGTCTTTCTTCTTTATGTTGAGGTTTTATATAAACCTTTTGCACTTTAGTATACAACACTTCGACATTGTTCAATTGGAGGCCAGAATCAGCACTCGTTCCGCTGCCTCCTATACTGTTCAAATAATTCATTCTTCACCAGCACTTTTGATAAACATTTGTAAATCTCGAATCATTAAATAATTTAAACGATAATACTAAATAATTCGGCTTTCGATTCATCTGTTTGAAAACTTTAAATATCTTTTGAAACGAGAGAACGAAGTTTCAAATTATACATCACAAATCGACGCACGCGTAACGCAAGTGCTGCCATCGAAACAACACGCGCCGTAACTATAATTTGGCCTTCTGCTTTCTTCAACCCTCTTTTCACTTACCTTATTGTCGTTCTATATTATATTTTACTATCTATATTCGTCGTACTTATACTATATAAGTATTTTAGAAAATGTTCAATGTGGTTTAATATTTAGGACGTGCAATGATTACTCTCTTGTTTCGCTGGTTAGTATACGATTAATTTAAGAGTGATATACTGTTATTTATATATGTGTGTGTGTATATATATATATTTATATTTATTTATTTGTGAATATAGTTCGGTGTTTTTACTTTATATGAGTGTGTTTATGTGCGTATGTCTTGTGTATAGACTTTTCCTTTTGGTAATTTCAAAGTAGTAATAATTAATAAAAAATAATATATTTTTATACTTTGTTTATTTTTATTCTAATGTACAGTAATAATAACTGAACAATATTATGAACTTAATATTCATTAGTATTAAAGAAACATATTGATATACAGCATAATAATAAGAAATTATGATTAACAACATACATGTCACTTCTGGTAAGACGGGATAGTTTTTAACATAATTAAGTATAAATTATTATTGATTAAGCTCGTTTTTTTTTGGCCGTCAGTTGAATGAATTTCCGTGCGACCACCACAATCGCACGGAAATTGCATGACGACATGAGTTATTTTCATATTGTCGTTTTCGCTTTTTTTATATATTTTTATTTTTTTTTTTTCTATTAGCGTTCCATAATATGCATGTAATAATTATACGTATTTATTAAAATAGTTGATTGATCACAATTTAATATTTTTATAATTAACAATTTACCTTATTGATTGCCTAGTTTTTCATTATAAGTTGCCTATTTCTTTCATCAAAAGAATCCTATTTTTTTCAGATATTAATCCAAAATTCTTTCTATTTTATTTTCTGTAATACTTGATATTTTACTATTGAAAAATTTAAGATTCTCTTGAGAAATATATAATATATACATAGATATTTTACTCTGGTTCATTCAAGCGTAGGCGTGCAAAGTCTTCAAATACAATATTATCATCATCGTCGTTTGCATAGCAAGAATTTTCATAGCGAGCTCTATCGATGCTCTTGCTCTTCTTCATCATGGCTTTTTCTTTTTCAATAGATCCTGTAGTAATAGAAAAAAGAATATTAGATTGGAACATTAATACATTTAGGATTATAAATACAATACTTATAACTGAAACATTTTTCTTACCAGGAGCAGGATGCATTAATTTAAATGGAACATCCGTAATCAGTTCACCTCCCAAAGTGCCGCAGTTCAATTTTACTCTCACAGAATAAGAAATAACAATACCCATTGCTTCCGCAGGGCATTTACCTTCTTGTACCATGGTTGAAGATGCAAGGTTTACATCATCATCCTATGATATATGAAAATAAGAAATCAATAAAACATTTCAAAGAGAAATAATTTTATAATATTTAATAAATTTGCAGTACCTTAAGGTGTCCATCAAGAGCAATACCACGGCGATCTTTGTTGCTGCTAGCCAGAGGTACAAGGTAAAATTGTTTTGTAAAGGATGCACCAGGAGTAATTGGGCAACCTTCACGAGTTTCCAAGCTAGCAACATGTCGTGAAAATTGAGCATTGACCATAGTAACTTCGCAGTGTTGCACCACAAAAAGCTGCAATCATAATATTATATTTAAGACAATTTACATATTTAGGACAATTATTATATTCAGGACAAAGGAAATATTTTTCACATATTATGTACACCAACATAATATACCTTAATGTTTTTCACTGCTTTCCTAGAATTATTTGTAATTATTACATTAGCTGCCACCTTTTCTCCATGGTAATATATTTCTTTGTCAAGTGTAACTTCTAAATTGAGTTTGCCCTGAGAGAAGGTAAATCCTTTTGATACAAGAGAGCTTGGAAGTCTACGTCCTCGTGTTGGTGGTGCATATTGTAGTTTCTTAATAGTCAATGCCACGGATGATCTCTTATGGCCCTATAATAAAAATTAATATTGTTCTTTGTTATTTTCTCTGTACTAACTTTGTTACATTTTTGCTTTCTATTATTCCTTGCTCTTTTTGTTTATATTACCTTGTCTTCTTCATTCTCTCCAACAAAAATTTTAACGGTATAGTCAACACCTAATGGTTTGCCCTGGTCGTCATCTCCAGGTTGAAGGGTAACAGAGCTCGGAGAGTTCTGAGGAAATTGGAAGAGGAATGGATAGGCATTTGGTCCAAGTCTCTTCAATAATCTTTCTTGGATTGCAGTCGTTTCTTGCTTTTCTTTTTTCAAAGGAACTATTTGATCTCGGCAGAGAACTAATTCCTTGCTGAATTTTACGCCCATTACTTCATCTTCCTCTCGGCCAAAACGGTAGGTAGTAGTCACCTGAATAGGAACAACAAATTTTTGTTGATGATCTTGTATGTTGTGAGGAAACTTTAGAAAATACATATATTTAAACCAACCTGGCCGTAAACCTTTCGTCCTTGGAGGTAGTCATTTTCTACGACAATGATGCCATCGATAGGATCCACATGATCTAGATGATCAATGAAGTCTCGTTTGCCCAGGTAGACAGTGACCTTGCCTGTTAGTATACAGATGTATGACATACATTATATCTCAAGAATAAATTAGGTGAACAGTTTTGATTTTGAAAAAGGATTTGTTTGTAATAGATTCATGTTTGCATTTATATATGCATTGTAACACTTACCATTAGGCGTAGTCTTCTTGAATACCTTGATGGCTACAACGAAAGCCAAAAACAAGATAGGGAACATTTTTTCTACTCAAGCTGCTTAGTGAAGGTTTGTGTCCTGCCCAGAAGTGACAGTTTCAAACGTCGCAGTGGTGCCTTCTTATACTCTTATCAGGGGCTTCACAACTTGAAGCCATATTACTAATTACATTATTTCATTATGCAATTTACTTAATAAGATTATTAATGCACATCTAGCTAAAACTTTGTTACGTCTTTTATGTGTTTATTCAGTGATTCAGATGCTTTGCTACTAGAATGATGGTATGTTGTGTCATAAGTGAAAATTATTTTTCTGTACATTTTTTGTGCCAATTATTTAATTTCATAGTTTTTATATGTGCATCATATGAATGCGTTTCAATTTTAATAAAACTTATGATAATAGTCTCATTATAAGATTTATTTCAATAATAAATTTTTATATAAAATAATAAGTATCTATTTAAAAAAAAAAAACTTTTGCAGATTGATTTAAAATTTAATATTACATTCAAATATAAAAATAGGAAATATGTGTAAAGAAAAATATTAAAGGGGAACAAAAAAAATTTTAAAGAATACTAAGAAATCTTTATTTCGTATTGTTATTATTATCGTCATCATTATTCACAATGGTTTGTACGATCTGACAATTTACGCATTGTTACAGTTCGTAATATCTTTATTACAAATAAAAGATGTTTATACTAGATAAAGAGATAGGCATATGTAAAAACAAATTGACTACATATATTAAAGAAAGGATCATGTTTTGATTTGAAATAGTATTTCAGCTATATAATGTAGCATAACCATTTCAATAATCAACCTTTTCATACATTTTAATAATGCTTCCATTAATCGTACAATTTTACATGATAATTTTACATGATAATCTTAATGCTAACAAATATATATGTCTTGTTCACATGGAACCCTTGTACATACTAAAAACAAAAAGAAGGAAAAAGAAAAAATAGGCATACCAAAAAAAATTAATTCAAAATAAAATTAACATTTAATTTAAAAAATGCTATTCTTATCGAATTTCATTCGATTTTGTAAAGAAAACCAAAAGAAATTTTAACACATTTCAATCTCCTCCTTGTACACTGCTTTGTATTTGCGATTTCCTTTAGTCATGGATAATATTACAATAGTGACACATGATTTACAAATCTGTAGTATACAAGCATTAATTATTGCAGTTCTTAAGGAAAATATCTGAGACGCTGTAGCATTATAACTGTACACTAACAAAGAACTATCACATGAATGTTCTAGGCTATTGTTGAGTACAGTACTTTATACAGCCTCGTACAAGATATTAATTTCAATAGTAGCAGCTCTTATATAAGAACATTCTCGTAATATAGTTCCTTGATACCACCGTACTTGAGTTATGTGACAGTACAAATATTGTTAATTTCAATAGTATACATTGTAAATTTTTTAAGTCTGGCTGTTATTCAGCATGAGTCTACTAAACTTACTTTACTAAATCCTTCTTCCTTCTTCAATGTTTTTTTTTTTATTTTTTTTTTTGTTTTCATATTTTATTTATTTTTTTATTTTTAAAGTAAACTATACTGTGGGTTTATCTAAAGATAATTTTTCGAACGAGGTGGCACAGCGTATTCAGCTTAAACTTGAAGCAAAATTTGTTTCACACAGTACAAATCTATAATGGACAAAGAAACTTTATTATAAATTAAATTATGAATAGGCAACAAAATTACATAAATTATAAAATTAATTATCCGAATAAGTGTGAATTCTTATTTGCAAGAAAAAAAATATTATGAAGATGTATATAGCAATTAAATAAAAATGTTAAAAGTAAACCTCACATAATATTCTTCAGAGAAATGTGTCCTTATAAATAACAATCCTCTTTTAGGATAGATCTGAAATGAAAGATTATATCAAATATACATACAAATTATGAAAACATAATGAAAAAAAAAGTATTGTTACATACAACTTGGCGCAGCTGCAGATTCAAATCTTTTCTGTATCTGATCATAGGTGAATTTAACAAAAGCATCATACTGCTCTGAAAGCTTCATATTTAAAATCTGATCATACTCCTCTCGGATTTGTGTTTCCTGTTCCTTAAGCATTCGCTCGCAAATCAAGCCAACCTAAACAAATTATTAATAATGAACAAAAACATTAAATATAACAAATAGTATATAAGTAGTATGATATAAAAATATACATTACAAATTTAGATACCATAATTCAAATAATATTAATAAAAGATCATATATATTTTTTATACCTGTCTAAATGTAAAAAGAGGCTTTTCTTTTCCACTAGGAGTATAAGAGCTTGAACCACATGCAGAAGGGCTAGACGGACTGGAAGGACCTTCCATATCTGAAGAATCTCCATTGTTGATTTGGGGATTGAAATATAGTTGTTTGCGTCGGTGCAGTCTACGAATCTCTTCTCTGATATTGGCAGCCATTTTTTCTATTTGAAGGAAAATATGAAAATACAATTAATTTACTGAGTAGATATTAAATCAGATAGAGATCCATGAAGAAACTTGTACATCTAATCTCATAACGTTTATAAGTATCATATATATACACACATTATATATATATACGTTCGAATTTGGTATATGCACACATCAAGTCCTTTATATGTTCCGCAATATTATCATATTTGAAAATTCAGTAAAATTTTTAACTCTATTCGTAGTCAAATATAATTGATAAAATTTAAAGCATTAATAGTCGTTAATTTTACGATCGCGTGTATGCGCATGCGCACGAACGTGAATTCCAGTACTCGTATGAATGTATTAAAAAAGAAATAAATAAGAAATTTATATGATTATCATATTATTATATATAGTTTATCACATTGTTTTATGAATATCATTAAATTTCATATTAGACAAGTAATCGATTCGGGCTATGAACAAACATGATCCGAAAAAAAATGTTAGCGATCATTTAAAAATCCGATAAAAAAAATATTAATGATCATTTAAAAATCTATCATCTTACTGAAAACGGAGTACAACGATTTAAATGAATGAATTCAAAAGAATAATAATATAAAAAAAAAAAAAAAAAAAAGATAAAGCAGCTGCAAAAATTCGATCACGTATAGACGTTCTTCCGAGGAATCCTGTCCCCCCACCCTTCTTTCTGATGGTGTGGTGGTGGTAGTGGTAGTGGTAGTGGTGATGGTATGGTGATGATGGTGGTGGTAGTGGTGGTGGTAGTAGTCATACAATAGAATAGTAGGGAAGTATAGGAAATTTGAAATCATAAAGAGAGAACATGTTATAGCCATCCCTTCTTCTTTCCGTATCGTAAGGCCAGGTAAGTAAAAAAAAAAAATGGCCGTAAGCTATAGTAATTACCAGGAGTTAATTTGTGAGTAACATCGCCAAAGGGCGAGGGATTTTGCGGTCCCGGATTGTTCTGCGCCGATGTACCGGGCGAAACGCACATCGGGACGCATCTCCGTCGCTTGCTAGGACGACCATGACTGTGCACCGGATCGAACTCCAAGGACCTCTTTAGAGTGGCGCAGGCCATTTCTTTCGCTCGGCCGTTTCTCGTGTGCGTCGACTGACACCCAGATTATATCGGATTAGCCCCCCTTCAGATGCCGACGATTACGATAGAAAAGACCGCACGGTCACCGTTACTTGTACAACGCCCTAAAATGATTCCCCACTTTCAGCGCGTTTCTTTTACCTAACGCCGAACCGATTTTCCTCAATTTTTCAATATGAAATGTAGGTTGCACCAAAACAAACACTGCGGTGAAACAATATGGCTGGTCAGCACGACTCCTCGGCTAGGAACGATCATGGAGCGAGTGCTTCGAGCATCGACGCACCATCTTTGTTATTCGTAATGCTCGCATTCCAGGCACACCTAAGTTCGATTCTCATGGAGACTAAGACGTATTTAAGAAAATATATATGCGCCTTTAGGGCTGCAGAAACCGCTGCATCACCGAATAAACCCTTTCTGATTGGTTGGTTCATATCTACGCTACGATTTTCATCGACGTGACTTAAGATTTTTATTCATATATTTCTAAATGTTATTTTTTTAGCTTTGCTATATCATTTTTTATATTCGTATAATCTGTGCGTAAATTTTTAACGATGTGTATATATGTACAAAAGAATTATCTTTTATAATATCCACGATTGAAAATCAATGAGTTATTCCCAGTGAACAATTTATTACATTCCTTGCAATTTGTAATATGAAAAAAAAAGAAAAAAAAAAGATAGATTAATAAATAGAAGATAATGAGAAATAATTAATTAAAGAATCTAAGTTTTATAATTATATTATTTTTTGTAGTTATATTATTTTATTTTTTTCAATATTTGAAAGGAGATTTTTAGGATTACACATACGTATTTTTCAAATGTCTTTTTACGACCTACTTCGAAATACACAATAAGTTTGAATTTAAGTTACTTTATATATTTCTCGTCAATGGAATAATTTTTGATTAAATAATAAGAAATAATTTTACAATATAAATGATACAATTTTATTATATAATAGTTATAATTTGTCATAGTCAATGGTTTTCATGTTTTTTATTGTATGTTGCATTCTAGATGAATTCGACCGATGACTTCAACAAATCTGGGGAATATTAACCAACTCTGCAGATGGATGGAAGGATTAATGTCTGCTTTGGTACTCTCTGTTTACGATTTTTATTGAATTAATATATAATTTGTCCCACATTTTATATACTACTTGGAGAATCAAGAAAAATAAAATGTCAAGTCCAGTGATAATTTCTGCTGCTACCAGACATACAGCTACGGTAAATATCATTCATATGTAGTATCTACAAATTTATTTTACACTACTTTTTGGTTATAATTTCTTTGTAACTATATTTCAAACGAATATATATATTTATATTTCATGTTTTATAAATGTCTAGTACAGCTTTAATATTTCAAATTTTTAACATTTTATTTGTATTCATCATTTAGATAACTTTATTCATATCTTTACTTAATGAAAATAAGAAGAAAATAGAATATTATCATTTGTCCTTAAATTGACCTATAGCATTTTAAGCTCTTATACTTTCAAGAACCATACTTTCTTTTTACAATCTTATATACAATCTTATCTATCTTATATACAAGTGTTATTTTTTTTTGTTCAAAATAACGTAGTAGTAATCGTAGCAAAATTACTACATTATTTATCAATATTATATTTATAAAAGCATTATTTCTTTTTATAATAAATATAATATATTGATATTTTAGCTTATATTCTTCCATGGCTTAGGTGATACAGGGTAAGCTATTACTTTAAATTTATCTCTTTGTAGTTTTATAGATTTTATAAAAGTATTAAATAATTAATTTCTGTTTGATAGAAATGGTTGGGCCAGTCCTATGGCAGCAGTTAGACCATCTCATGTCAAAGTTATTTGCCCAACTGCGTATGTTACAATATTTTGTTAATGTAAAAATTATTAAAAAGAAAATTGAAAATTTCTTTATTATTTTTTAGACCAACAATGCCAGTGACTCTTAATGCAGGCTTTCGAATGCCATCTTGGTAAGTTAATTTAATAAATATTATAGAATTCTTTTTTAAAACAATATTTAAAAAAATAATATATATAATGATTTTTTATAGTTAAGTAATATTAAATTGACAGGTTTGATTTACGATCTTTGGATCCTGCTGGTCCAGAAGATGAAGATGGTATACGTAAAGCTGCAGAATATGTTCGTAGTCTAATTGCACAGGAAGTTGCTGCAGGTATATCGACAAAAAATATTGTCTTAGGAGGATTTAGTCAAGGTGGAGCTTTGGCTATGTATAGTGCGCTTACATATCCAGAACCATTAGCTGGTATAATAGCTTTGTCATCTTGGCTTCCTTTACATCAAAAGTTTCCTGGAGTAAGTTTATTTAAAAAATTTTAGTAATATTGCTAATTCCTGTTATTGCTATAGTTAATAATATCATCTTATTCCATTGTTAGGAAGCATTAGGAAATAAAAATACACCGTTATTGCAATGTCATGGAGATTGTGATCCTATAGTGCCATATAAATGGGGTCAGATGACTGCATCTCTTCTTAAACAGTTTATGTCACAGACAGAATTTAAAACATACAGGGGAATGATGCATACATCCTCTGAAGAGGTAAGTAATAAAAGCAATTTTCATTACAATAAAATACAATATTTATTTTTCAGATCTGTCTAATCATTTTCTTTTTTTGAAATTGTTTATTTTGTTATATTCTTACAAATTTCTAACTCCTAACATTTTTTTTCTTTTTTTTTTTTATAGAGAACATATCATTATAAATATGTAATGCTACTACTATTTTTCCAGGAAATGCGCGATGTGAAAAAATTCCTTAACACAGTCTTGAAGCCGTAATAAATTACATTGAGCACACTCTTACATTTTAAGAATTGGTCAGATTACCTTATTATTTAATCAATAATCAAACTGATTAGTTTTAATTTACCTATTACCTCTGGTAAAAGGAAAAGTAGATACAATTTCTTTATTTTTAAAGGAAGTATAATCAGTTGATTAGAAGAGCATTCTTTTTAAGGTATATTTATTTTTAGCTAATTAGAGCATAGAATACTCTATACATTGAAATATTAATTCTTTAATATGTTGTAGCTACTCAAAGTTTAAAATTTTAGTTTAATTTCAGGACAACAGTTGTATTGAATCATGCATTTGTTTTAATATTATGTTGTTAACCAATAGTAGACATCAATAATTTATCGGCCTTCCTTGTTCTTCGTTCTAAGCCAATTAAAATTTATAAAAGAAATAATGCAGAAGTGGCTTTTATAGGTATTCTTAAAAAAAATAAATTGTAGAACCAAAAATTACGAGTAGCTTAGATCTAGGATTATTTATTATTAGTGTACAGAGTATAACTTCACAAAGAAGGGAATTAAAAACTGTATTATTAGTTCACTATAACATCTCCGATCTCAAACAGCAACTTAAGTTATAATTTTGAGAAGAGATATTTTTAATATTTTTATTGTTAAATTATATTCTCCAAAATAAAGCTTCCATATTTTGTTTTCTTTTTGTTATTAGGTACAGTACTTCCATTGAGTTAATTTTATTTTAGAATCGTAAGTCATATAATATCTTTGCATATGTACTATGTATGTATATACAATGCATAATAAGATAATTAGAGCTATTTATGATTGCATTTAAGCGTGAGTAATACTTGAAAGTTATCTGATCATTAAACTAAAGATAATTATTAGTTGAAATGAAATTAATGTCTTAAGTCTTACATATTCTTATTATCAATTATTATACACAACATGAAATATAAAAATTTATTATTAGGCTGAACATTGATCTATTTCAAACTATTTGTGAACAATGGCCGAATTTAAATGGACATTGGATCATTTACATTTCCTATACACATGAAAATTTCTCATAAGAGATTAAGTTAAGCCAACTTATTTAGAATATTTCTTGATATTGAATTTTAACTGGTTACGTTAATCTCGTTTACAATTATCTATCAATTATATTCATTACCACATAATTACACTATACAAGATAGATGTGTTCACAATGCATTTGTTAAAAATAATGTCTATAAATTTTTTACTATTCACTATGAAAAGATGAGCGAATTAGAAAAGTAGTATTGAAAGAAGAAATAAAAATCAACTTTCAATATTAAATTCAAGTTAAAATTAAATTTTACTTGTTTTATTTATAAATAATTGGGTATAAAGTTTATAATTTTCTTTATTCGTTTACAATTCTTATCAATTAACACAAGTTTTTATAATTTTTAATTTATATACATAATTTCATAGTTTATGACGTATATATATATTTATATATAAATGTGTGTGTATATATATACATATATATATAATATATATATAATATTATATATACATCGTACATATTATCCACATACACACATATATGGGAGTTATATATAGCATATTAGCTAATTCATTTGTATCAAACAATTTGATTGGGTAAATTTTTAACCAATCAAATGTAGCTAATACAACTTTCGAATTAATCGATAGTATAGCTGTTTAGGTGTGAGATATAAGCACGTGCTCATAACCTATAATATTTTGGGAATAATATAAAAAATGAGCAATAATTGTTTGAAAACAAAATAGTAAAAATACTATCATCATTCTATGCGTATAAATTTGTATAAAATATATAAAAGAATATACTATTTTCTATAAATACAAAGTAAGTGGTCGCGATTTATGAGTGAGTGTACCATACTATATCTTTTTATTACAATCTTATAGATTCATTTGTATATTTTGTGAAGAAATGCAACAAGAGCCGTGGAAACTGAAGTTAAAGGAGCGAGCGGAAAGAACTCTTCATGTTCGTTATACACGTAAAATAAAAAACATGGAAGAAGTAGCAGATTTGTTTACTGGTGATTTTACTGTCAAATTACCACGACAGCCCAGTAAAAATTGTCATGTAGAGTTTTCTACCGTTGAAGAAGCATTACAAAATAAAAGAGCTCTCAAAGGTAAAATTGTCTATGGAAAACCTATTGTAATTCGAAGAGCTCTTTTAAATACATTAAGTGGCAAAAAATTTAGAAGAAAAGGAAAAAAGGTTAAAATACCTGACGTGGAACCAGATGTAAAGTTTACACAATCGTAAGTACTTCTATAGATTTTCTTTTTATATCTATCCTATTCGGCATCATATACGAATATGATTTATTTTACTTAATATCCCTGTGTTTAATTATGTTTAATTATAAAATAGAATATTTGTCGGGAATCTTAAATGTTTCACAAAGGCTAATGAGATAAAAGGCATTTTACCTGGATGTATATCTGTTGCTCTGTTAAAACCATATACAAATACTTTAAGGTAATATCAATCAGAAAAATATATATTTCTTTCGTACTTTTATTTTTTTATCAATTATAAAAAACTGTATAATTATGCTTCAGGAGCGCAATTATTAAAATGGAAAGTGTAGAACTTGCAGCAGAATACCTACTGAAAAAACGTGAGTGGCCATGTTTACATGGAAACAGATTAATATTGAAGCCCGATACACGTATGAAACATAAAAATAAAAAACGTGTTAGAATTGATAATGCCGAGGCTACAGATAGTTTAAAAAATAAAATTTCTACAGTGGAGACAGAGAACAATATTTCATCATATTAAAAAGTACCAAATGGTATTGATACATAAATAAACTGTGTATAATATTTTTGTTGTACGTTAGCATTTTTATAAAAATATTAAAAATAGTCGTAAATGATATCAATATTGTTTCGTATATTTTACGAAGAAAAGTTACAAAATTATTTTTATATTTTTTTTATAAGATCAGTTATAATGTTTATTCGCAATCTGAGCTTGAACTCTTACTTATTTTTAATTTATACAAAAAGTGGACACAAAAGAAATACAATATTTCGACGAGCGAAATGAAACTACATCCTAAAAATAAACTAAAAACACCACCTAGGGAAGCTGCAAATAAATTAGTTTGAGATTAATCATTTCATGTTTGAGTAATCAATTAATTTTGGTATAGAGTACGTACAGATAAGATTAATCCATGAAAGTACTAATTCTCTCCGTTGCAATATCGCCGAATGTCTGGCAAACGTAATATGAAGTAGAGTTGCATTTGAAATTCGTGCAGCAGCTTCACTGTTAGTTTAAGAAAAATATATAATTTCAAATATTTCGTTTAAAAACTAATAATCTATATTAATAGTTATCGGACGATCATTACTTTTACAAATATACTTACTAAAATTTTCCCGGAGAATATTGAATAGCAGACATAGGTAATGTAGTAACTGCGACTTTGTACGATGTACTTTCGCAATCAGGAAGGCAGTCACATTCTGGATCTTGCAACGTCAAGGTATATGTTTGTAACGTGATATGTGCGAGACAAGAAATATGAGTTAAATTACAAATTCCTACGTCAGTTTTCATGAGCGATGCCGAAAAGGGTATGCAACCGCAAAGTTTGCGTATTATAGTTTCACGGCAACGAACATAACAATTATCTGCGCGATAGCGATATTTTTTCTGGGATGGCCAAGTCATGTAGCATCCTCTAACAGTGGTCGGTAAACTTAAAATTTCAGAGCTGCTGATCAAAGCAGTAGGATATAGTTTAGCTATCGTTTCTTGACCAGAACCAGCGATAAATTCAAAAGCGGTGGGTCCTGGGTACGTATATTTTTCGTGTATTAATACTTTTATTCCGTCTCCGTATATCGTAGACGACATACGATCATGCGAAGATAAAGGTTTCATAAGAAAAGACACAATATAACGTGATCCAAAATTAACGCTATAGTTGGATATAGATTCTTCCTTCGACCTGTACAAATTAGATGGATCTTAGAGGATTTTAAGATAGATGATTTAGGCAAGTTATGTTCATAATTATTAACCCAGGTACATCTTCCTTATCATGTTTCTCCTTATTTATAAGAATCATCTATCTATTCATATTCTATGAGTAGCGATAACATGACGTAGCATATAAGAAAGAGCAAACTTCACATCTTAAAGAAAAAGAAGAAAAAACTTTCTCAAGGTGGATAACTGAGTTTGTTGATCGATCGCAAGTGTCTTACGGTCAAGGTAAATATTTCGTAACTCTTTCTTTACATTTACTATCAGTAATACTATTCGATCGTGAAGCGAACGTTTCTCTCGTTAAATCTAATTCTACGATTAATACATTACCTTCTTAAATTTTCGTATGGATCTTCATAATTAAAGGCGCAACATAATCCGTAACGTGTGGTTACACGGTTTAACATCTTATCGCATGGTATAATTTTTTCATTCAATCGACACATTATCACAAAATCTGTGCAGTTTGGGCTAATGTTCTCGAATAATTCAGGCAACGATAATCGATTTGCCGTAAGGATTTGTTGTAATTTATCTAATTCTTCTGGATAGTGATTCTTTGGATAAATTGCTTCGCGTAAGTATCTTACGGTATGTTCAAAATCTTTTCGCGTTAAACCTCGTGGAATATATCTGAAAACATGAATGTATAGTTAGAATATTAAATCGTCTTATTTTTAATCAAGAATAGAAAGTGTAGAATTATACATTCGTTCTCGCGATGTCAAATAAGAAAGCACTTTCTGTATTGCGGCAATATTTCCATGGCAAAGAGTAACGGCTGGTAATGGGATTATTTTAGTTGGAAATTGAGAGCTGATTATCAGAGTACTCATGTTTGCTAATTGATGTCGATTGTAGAACAACATTGCTAATTTTGCAGCAGTCAAGAAAGAAAGTGTTATAATGATGATCCATAATATCCTATACAATAGTGATTATATGAATTAGACAATGTAAATAGAAAAATTGAAAAAAGAAAACAGAAAGGACAAGAATTAAACAATTACCTTATACTAATTGATTTAGCACGAGTCGTATGTTTCATTCCGTGTATTGTAGATTCGATCGAGAATTCGTTGTATACTTCGACCAACGTACGCCATATTTTCTTGATTGTATTCGCAAGCATATTTTATTATTTATCTGTCAAGCAAATTTTTATTTTCAGGAACTCGTGGGAAAACGCGTTCAAGCTTAAATTCACATTCCGAACTTGTGCGCTGTTCACATATTCAAGTTCGATCAATGATACTTTAGTGTAAGTTCAGGTTTCAATGTAATTTCGATCAATCTAGGTCCCTTTATCACAATTCGACATCGATTTGAAACACGCCAAGCCATGCATTATTGATAGCGATATAAGGTCATAACGTACTTATTCTTTACAGTGTAAAATAAATTAAAGAATTTACTATGTTTATCTCGAATTGGATTTTTATAAATAATTTTATATTCTCTACGTTCATTGATCCTCGTATCTTTTCATGCGATACTTCTGTCAAGTTTTAATTTCATTATCGTGATTTATTCCATACTGTATGTTTATGGTTTTTGTATGAAAATATTCATCTTTTGTGTTTCGTTGCGTTGAGCTTTTAAATAATAAAAAATTTGTATGTAAAATCAATGAATTACACCAATGTGTTCGATCTTTTCTTTAAATCATGATCCATCGGTAAATTAGCGAACACTTATTAAACGCTAAATACTTTCTGTAGATGGCAGGAGAAATGCGCGGGGAGTTGTAAAATTACTCTTATGGTAACACATCTTGCAAAGTATAACCGATTAGGCGATTTACTAGTCTGATTGTCTAAACGTCATTGTATTATTCGCGTTGCTTTCAAAGCGATTTATTATTTAATGCATCGCGTGCAATGATCTCTTACAACTGGAGGCGTTTTCAAGTCGATATTACGCATTTGTGTCGATCCCATACGAAAATGCTAAGAAGCGTAAAATAGCCGGCGAGTCCTTTCGATTTTCTCTGCTTCGTGACTAACCTATAAATACTCCTTCAAAATATCGTTCTACGAGATTTACAATATATTACGATTTGAACAAATAAAAATTATGGTAGGTCGTCAATATTTTTTCTGCGATCTACGTCAGCTAAATCGAGTGTAATAAATCGAGTGTAATAAATCGAGTGTGACCTTCGGAACGTTCCGGTATTATAGGTTAACGACTATTAGAAAACGCTAATCAACCGTTTACATACTATCATTATCTTCGACATTTTGTAAATCACTATGTAATATGTAAATGTGAAGTCAAAGTCATTGTCGCAAGAGTCACTATTCACATGTTGACATGAGTTCCGCGATAGTTCGGGCCACCGAGATGTTCTTTCTTCTAATCCATCTCGAGGATTCCCTTTTTTGCATAAGCAGTAAGGTAACCATAAATTTTACATTTTCCTACGTTTTACGCAGAATATTAAAGCCTATGCGTAAAATCCGCGTAGTTTTGTCGTCGTGCTTTTAAATCGTTTTTTCTTTTGTAGGTTCTTATGTCAAAAATCATATAACGTTGTTTGTATGATTTATTTTTATGTATTATTGTAAAATTAAATTATTCTCTTGAAGGTTATGAAAGTTATGATTGGATTAATATAAGAAATGCTTTTTTATACTTTTTACAGAGAGCTTTGGAAATGGGAGCTTATTCGTCGCAATATAATTGTTTAAACATATGAGAATAATATTGTAGATATTAGCAATATGTTGCGATCTACTAATAATCAATTCCAAGGATATTACATGTAACAAATAATGCTTGGAACTTATACGTATGATCGTATAACTTGATTGCATTAAACATGCAAGCCAAGAAACGTTATTTACTATTATTTGTGACATGTGCGTTTCTTGGTTATTGTTATTTCGGCGGTTATCGCTTAAAAAGTGAAAAATGGACAGGCAGGTCTCAGTTGCCTTATGAGCGATTGCCTTCGTATTTAAGTCTGAACGAAGAATTCTATGACAAAGATTTAAGAGTGTCAAATGGAAACTTACCTGTATCACAACGTACGAGGAAGTGCCGTATGGAAACATGCTTCGATTTCACGAAGTGCAAGCAAGGATTTACAGTTTATGTATATCCAATTGAAGATATTATAAGTCCATTATACCAAAAAATACTAAATGTTATAACAGAGTCAAGATATTATACGTCTGATCCAACAAGAGCATGTATATTTGTCCTGGCCTTGGACACATTAGATAGAGATCCATTATCAACAGAATTTGTGCATAATCTTCCTTCCAAACTATTACGTTTACCATATTGGAATAATGGAAGAAATCATTTAATATTCAATTTGTATTCTGGTACATGGCCAGATTATGCAGAGGAGTCACTAGCATTTGATTTAGGGTACGCTATGCTTGCTAAAGCAAGTATGTCCATATTTAGACTTAGACCAAATTTTGATGTATCCATACCGCTATTTGGAAAACAACATCCTGAACGTGGTGGCGAACCTGGTCAAGCGTTAGAAAATAATTTTCCTAGTAATAAAAAATATGTGGCAGCTTTTAAGGGTAAAAGATATGTACATGGTATTGGTTCAGAAACTAGAAATGCTCTTTACCATTTGCATAATGGTAAAGATTTGGTATTTGTAACAACTTGTCGTCATGGTAAAGCTTGGAGAGAATTACAAGATGAACACTGTCAACAAGATAATCAAGAATATGATACGTGAGTGAGACAGATAAAATATATATATTAAATATAAAACAAATTATTTTAATTCAATGTGAATTATTTTACTTTTAGATACGATTATGAGATTCTATTAATGAATTCTACATTTTGTCTTGTCCCTCGTGGACGAAGGCTCGGCAGCTTCCGATTTTTAGAGGCTTTAAGAGCAGGTTGTATACCAGTTATTTTAAGTAATGGGTGGGCGTTGCCTTTTCACGAACGCATAGATTGGACTCAGGCCGTTATATTTTCCGACGAGCGATTGTTGCTTCAAGTAAATATTTTGAATGGAACGTTTACTGAAACATTCATATATAAAACTAACGTTAATTAATATATATATATTTCTATAGATTCCAGATATAGTACGTTCCGTATCGAATATGCAGATTCTTAAATTACGACAGCAGACACAATTTTTATGGGAACGATATTTTTCCTCTATAGAAAAGATTATATTTACGGTATTCGAGGTAACGTATTCGATGTATTTTGTAAGAGTTTAATTTTGAATACACTTCATGTTTTCTAAGTAATATAATATTCATATCGTAGAATATTCGTGAACGTTTACCATGGGAAGGCACAAGAGAAGGGATTATTTGGAATACTAGTCCTGGAGCCCTGGCCATATTACCGCAATTTGCAGATAGTCAACAAGAACTTCCATTCTCAAACAGTAATCCTGGTAATACTTTCACTGCCATCATTTATTCTCAATTGGGATCTACTGCTGTTCTATATCGTCTGCTTAAAAGTCTCGCAAAAAGTAAATACTTAGATAAGGTAAGTATCGAGTGAATACATCGATTGTTTAGATTTCATTCTAACATTCAAAACGGTGCTTCTTCCCTAACAGATAATTCTAATGTGGAATTCGGACATTCCGCTTCCGAGAAGACCACGTTGGCAAGGGATCAAAGCGTCAATAAATATAGTTTCTGTGGATGGTATATCTCAGCGTTTTTATCCGCATCCACTAATCAAAACCAGTGCCATATTATCGCTAGACGAAGATGCCACTCTCAATACTGATGAAATTGACTTTGCTTTTATGGTTTGGCGCTCGTTTCCTGATCGAATAGTAGGTTATCCAGCAAGATCGCATTATTGGGATGATTCGAAGGTAGACATTTAAAATTGTTTTTCGCGTTATCGTATTTAGAATGTTTTTTACTAATACGTGTTTGATTACATATTAAGCGATCTTGGGGTTACACGAGTAAATGGACTAACGATTACAGTATCATTTTAACTGGTGCTGCTTTTTATCATCGTTATTATAACACATTGTATACTGAACTATTAAGTTCGACTCTTCATAAGACGGTGGAGCAGTCGCAGAATTGCGAAGATATTTTAATGAATTTCTTAGTGAGTCACGTTACTCGAAGACCACCTATCAAAGTAACTCAACGGAAACTGTATAAAGATACCACGATTGCTGGAATCAGGTAAGTATACATTTATTTATGTATATTTGCTGTTGGTAAAAGTATATCTATTTTTAATTATATATGTATTTTTATTTTTTCATAAAATACATCGGATTGAATTAATTTTCTTTTTTAAATCAGATCACCGTGGAACGATCCTGATCATTTTATACAGCGACAAACGTGCATGAATACATTCGTAGCTGTTTTTGGATATATGCCATTATTACGATCCAACATGAGACTCGATCCGGTCCTATTCAAAGATTCTGTAAGCAACATGCGTAAGAAGTATAGACAAATTGAATTAGTTAGTAATTAGAGTTATATAAGAGATTCGATCAATTATGTAATTATTTCTTTCTTATAATATGCGTCGAGAGTAGACTGCAACCAGGAATCAATCGCTTAATGTTTTGCTATGACATTTATGCAAAACAGGGTATTGATCGATCGATCTTTGGTCCTTGTTCTTTCCTGATGTTGCAAATAAAAAGCCATTATTCGTGAGCATACAGGGAAAACTTACAGGTCGTTGTAAGTCTTTACGTTATATCAATGTTATTGGGCAGCAAATCAAATGAAATTTCATTCCTTTTAGAATGAATAACGTTACCTTGTGCTTCTTTTTTTTCTTTTTTAAGGAACAAATTTTTTTACACAATATTCGTAACGATACCGTTAGTATTCAATCTGGTTGATATCTCGTCCTGATGCGATATTGCATTACGTTTATGTACATACATATAAGTCGTATCGTAATCATTAATAAACAAGCGATCTATCTAATATTTTCATTCTTAAAAAAACCAGTCTTCGGAGCTCAATGGAAATACTCGATTATCTTTAGATTGGCGAACAAGCTTTATCTTGAAAAGAAAAGAAAAAAGAAAAAAAGATATAAAAATGTGGGATATCCTGTAACGATTCCTTGATCTATCAATCTTGTCTACGTTGTGAATCTTTATCCATTTATACTTATACAGTTAAGTATCATTGGAACAATATATGTCCGTGGGAACTGATGCGGTCTCATGAGTATATATCTTGTGGATCTTTGGAACGCTAACGATACTCGACCTGTAAAAGCACTGGGTTTATCGTTAATCGAATCGTAATCAAAGAATCGCTACGGGATTTAGTTTGTTTCGTTTTTATACTAACGAGAAAAGAAAATTACTTTTTTCTCCTTTTATGCAGGAGTTTGTTATTTAAACCATTGAATTTGATAAATAATAACGGGAAATATATATCGAGCTGGTTTGTTTCTGCGATACTCTTACAAAACTTTTCAATGTGCGCTCATCGTTGTTTTACGTTTAATCGTATATTTGTAATTATATTTAAAAGTATAACACACAAGAAAAAAAAAAAGAAAAGAAATTTACTCGACAATTCCGAGAAAGATATTTGCTAAAAATGTTTGCAATCATGTCTAGTCGTTTACACCCGATTCAATTAGTGAGGACGAAAGAACGCATAATTCTGTGACGCAATGAATAAAAGAGCAAAGATACAATATTGGAGATTTTGTACAGTTTGCTGAGACGGAATCGGATTTATACACGATGTGTTCATGATTATCGCGTGATATATCGAGATACAACTTGATTTCTTTAAGTAGGATTTTCTATGTAAACTGTTACCCGTAAAGTAATATTAGTGCTTTTATATGGTTGAAAGAAATAAACTTTTTTTACATGGAATGCGCGCGTCTTTCTCTTAGTTGGTAATGTTTGACAAAGAGAAATAGAAAAAGAAAAAAGAAAGAAAGAAAAAAATAAAATAAAATAAAACAAACAGATAAAGAAAGAAAAAGACGTATCAAAGGAAGGATCATTGGGATTCGTGAAAGTTGACCAAGCCGGATATATTTTATTTTTCGCATAAGATCTTTCCTCGTTCTTTTTTCTGTCTTGTAATTTTTTTAAGCATTGCGAAGATAATTTTCTTATGGAGCAAGATCATTTTGGGGTTGAATAAAACGTTTTTGAAGAGATGAGTGGAGAGGCAATTCTCTTATGGGACCATGATGTTGAGAGAGGCTTCTGATACGGGCCCCAATACTCCCTTCTTTCTTACTGCTTTGCTAGAAAGGTGACTATGCCAAGAAGACAGGAGGTATCGAGCACGCCTCGCGTATACCCAGTCACCTTTCTCTCTTCGTGACCGTAGCATATGTTTTGCGACCGTCGATGGCGCTCTCGCGGCTTTGAAAACGGCGCTATCATTAACGCTGCTCCATCGGTCTCGTAAGCTTCGCTTACGTTGACTCCTCCCTCGAAAGGAGTTTTTCTTTTCTTTTTGACGGAAAAAGCGTTTCGAGTTTGTGCCTATTTTCCTGCTCAAATTTTAGCACCTGCAAGAGCGTCACGTACAGTCGATTTGATTTTCTCCTTGATTTTCAAATTATCTTTCTCATTTTGTTTCTTTTCTCTTTTTAATTTTTTTTGTTCTCCTTTACTTTCTATCAATTTTCTTTTCCTTCTTCTACATTTTCTGGTAATTCGTGCTCAAAGGAGAAAATCTATTTAATAACGATCGGACGTCCGTATCTCCTCGCGTGTGTGTGTGCGCTCGCGCGCCAATACGATAAAAAAGGGCGGCTTTTACACATAGCCGTGATATCTGAATTTTTTCTATTCACTGTTCGCGTTGAGAAAAATATAGAGAATTTTGATTTACGTTAAAAAAACAAGATTCGGGAAGATGATACTCCTCAGTGGTCTTTTGCTATTCCTGGCCGTATTCTCGAGAGTGGGTAAGTTACGATCGATATTTTCATTTACGAGACTAGTCTGATCGATTTGTGGAAAACAATTTCCATTCGATTCGTTTTGAATTTTTTCTTTAGTTTATTTTATGCTACCTTATCTAATCTTATTCTATTAATTTATTTTTTTAGATCGATACTATCTAATCTATGATCTTGTAAAGAAAGTAAAGATCTTCTAATATTTTTTCTAAGTAATTTACTCTCAGCCGTTTCGTTTAACGGTACGTTAAATCTGTGGTAGGTAAATCGTGTTTGAAGGACGTTAATAGAACGGTGAACGTTCGCACGTTCTCTGATTCTTCTTCTCATAATTTGCAAATAAAAAGGAGAACGGTGTATAATAGTACGATGAATAAACGTAATAGATAGTAAAGGAAATTATTTGAAATGAAAAGGAAGTTCATTTAAAAAGGAGACATCGTTTGTATGATGATTAAAAAATTCAAGGCGGTGAACTCGAAAGGATAGCGATCGAGAAAGCACGCAGTAGTCTAGTGACTGAGTACTACCCTGTAAAGAACTATTCTACTGCAGCTAACGCTATACCGGTCGATCCGATCTTTCACTGGCTCGCGCTTTACACGCGAAAATGTCAGTTTACGTAATGACCGCGCGGCTGGTTATCTGGCACACGCGGAAATCAAGCATGGCAAAGCGAGCTCCGATCCCCGAGGGTAAGCCCGAGGGTGGACTTTGCGCCTTGTGTGAGATAAATTTTTTTCGTTTACCTTGCCATCTTGAGCAGTAGAGCTTGGAGATTTTCTTTCTTCGTTTCTTCACATTTTTATCTTTATTCATCGATTCAAATTCTTTCGTACCTTTGAAACGTTGGCAAATGATTTATCAAGCGAATCAATCTCTTTAATTCTCTCTTTTATTTGTTAGGATATTAGGAAACATTCGTAAAGATCGTTCTCATTTTGCAGTTTAAATAGTAGTTAGAGTCTATAAGGCGTCTCGATTGCGACGTTAAAATCGAGCCGAGTCAAGACGATCTTTCTTCCAAGGGGTTGCCTAAGCGCGAGTATAATACAATCGAAACACCTTGAATGGTATCGAAGCGAATCAGCTTGGTCGCGAGAGAAAGAGGGGGATAAGTTTCGCCTCGCTTTACGATTAAGACAAAGGGAAATGTTAACGGCTATGTTGTACCACATTTCGGTAACACGCTAGATGAGTTTGGTGTGGAAACGTTGCCTTTACGAAATACCCACGGCCGGAGGTAATCCAAAGAACGTTGTCCGACTATGTAATCGAGCTGTCGTTTAGAATGAAATCGAAAATCTCTTTCCATTATTTCTTGTTAGTTAACGACGATCAACGATCTTGGAATCGATGCGAATTAAGAGAATGGGAGGAAGGATGATGGGAATCATCGATTTAACCTTCTAATTCTAATTAAGAGAGATGAGATTTAGTGATATCGAAACACGACAGGATACATCCGAATCGCTTATATGAATATGTCTATTGAAAATAAAAATAATCAAACGGATATTAATGCCATATTGAAAGTACGTAGTTTATGATCGCATTGCACGTAAAATGACGAAGCTAAATCTTGATAGAAAATAATACCGCGTTTTGTTTTAATTGTTCTATTTGTTAAAAATATTTCATAAAAGCAATTAGAATATTCGGTTACAAGTTTTACACCTTAGGCTTCCATAAGATCCTTTCGCGAACAAGGGAAATCCTCAAGGCAGAATTATAGAGCCCGATCTGGTTTCGAGCGTAGGTGGGAACGTGCATATACATATAGTAGTGAGTAGTATCGTTCGCGGCTATCGCGGATAATTTACAGTCGTGTTAAAATTTACGTCTTGTAATTTATCCGTCAAGATAATGTATCCTTTCAAGCGGAACGCGCGCTCGGAACGGATCGTAAGCTCTTGGCACGCGGCATCAAGAATATCCTTAGATAAGAATGGCAAATTTTAGCTAGGGGCAAGATCAAGGGCTACGTATCTGCTTCACTACGTTTTTCAAGGAACGATATATCGCCTGCTTATCATTATTATCCATGTGTTTATAAAAAAAGATGTTCTTTTTAACAAGACGAGATAGGACGATAATCCACAAAGAGAGAGAGAGAGAGAGAGAGAGAGAGAGAGAGAAAGAGAGAGATAAAGAGATACTATTTCTTGGATATTACTTGAGAATGTAAGAAAACATAGAAATACGTTATTTTTCCGATCTACATGCAAAGTAGGAGTTTGCATGGAGCTCGAGCAAACATCGATGTCCTTCTTCCAAGATCCCATCGGCACCCACACTGTATCCTTCTTTATCTCTCTTTCTCTCTCTTCTTTCTCTTTCTGTCTCTCTCTCTCTCTCTCTCTCTCTCTCTCTCTCTCTCTATCTTCCTTGGCAATTACGAGGAGAATTTACAACAACGTACATAAGCCGTAAGGAGGGGTCCGAGCACTCTTGCCTATTATATTCTCTTGGCTGTGTTATACATCGGTGTCCGGCTCCATGGGGTTCGCCCCTTTGCAATTACGAGAAAGAATTTACCGCGGGCAATGCGCCGATATCGCTTCTTTAACTTCTCTCTTGGTTCTTGCTTTGAAAGGAACTTTGTGATCGTCTCTCGGAAACGCGACTTCTTACGTGAGTTCTTATGCTAAGTCGTTGTTCTTTCGTGGCACTAGTTATTACAGGATATAATGTTGCTTATGTAACATTCATTTGTTCATTTATTGCATTATTGTTATTTTCTACACGTGGAGAACGAGTTTCGAGGATTTCCGAAATCATAACTTTTACTACGACTATTAATTGTCCTTGAAACAATATGTAATAAAATCGTGTAATACAATGTGCAATAGTAACTATATTACGTCGCACTTAAGAGTTTTAACGTATTCATACGATTGAGAAATGTTGTTACTCGTAATAATAATAATTGTTATTGTAAAGTTGTTATTGCTGTTATTGTAAAAATTAGATATATTATTAGTCCTACTTTTATTTCGATATTATTGGAAGCAGTACGCGAAGGTTTATCACGAGCTACTACGGTCTATTACGTAATTATATTTATTTCCTTCGATTACCAGACAGACACGCTTATCAAATGTCAGACGTCGATTATTCTTCACGATTAGCAACGACAACCTGCGAAAGTAACACATAGCATGGCCGTTACCTAATATGGTTGCTAGATATTTTACAATAATCCTCGTCGTACGTCTTTCAATGTTAGTTTAAGAAGATTAGAAAACGGATCGTCGACTTTACTTTAAGATATCAAATTTTCTCAAGTTAATTCATCAAAGAATTTGACGCATTCAAATGTCGTTAACTCTTTTACTCGTAATTCATGTGTGTGCGTTCAAAAAGACAATAATTATGACACTTCTACATTGTTACTAAACGATCTATCTCTTAACGGTTTTTTTATTTCTTTTTTTTGAGATAGGTTATTACTATAGTTATATATTATAATATTAAAGTGAAAGTTACAGAAAAATGGCCGTTTATGTGACGTATATATTTCATATTATATAAATTTCTAATACTTTTCGCAAATATAGAAAGAGACGATGTTTTAATAGTATTTTCGTAGGATTCTCTCAAAGGGCCGGCTTAGGTAGAGGATCGCGTAACAGGCACGTTGAAGAACACAACTCCTCGGCATGGCTATTGTTTCGCCGTAGGAACGCAGGGGGAAGCGATAAATTATTTAGCTATAAAGGAGTACCTGTAGAACGTACTCATAGCACAAGGGCTCGCATGCCGTTAAAGTAAAGTCGAACCTTCACGTCCGAGTGTTTATTGCGCGAGGGATCCTGCCGAGTCTGTGTCGTATAGGTCAGGAATTTTTCGAGACGCGATACTTCGCCCACGCATCGGTAAGTTCAAGTAAAGAACTCGGCGCTATAATGATTTAATATTTCCCGATCGCTTCTCCAACTCGTGAAAGGATTTTCTTTCTTCTATTCCTTATTTTGGACAGTATTGAGACAATACAAATCTTAGGAGAGACAATAGGAATTTGTTCATTGTATTAAACGTTTTTTCTTTAATTGCTGTTAACAACAATGTAAATAATCTTGGAAGAAAATTTGAAGAACTCTCTAACAAAGATTTCTTTATCTCGATAACTGTCGAGACCATCTTCGTGAGACGGCAAACGCGTGCCCTCGAAAACGAAGCTCGCGAGATCGAGAAACGAGATTTCTCCTCTCTCGATCCTTCGTGCCAATGAACCGTCTCAAGAATTGGCGCGAACAGCAGGTTGATCTCAGTTGTGCTATGATGTCTTACGCCACTTTCGCACGTGCGAGAACTTCTTCTTACGTATTTTCTTTGTAAACTGGACAAAAGTAAACTTTGCTTTGAAGACCGATCATTAGCCTACTAAGTGGTTATTCCTCCATATTTTGTGTTAATCGTTTCTTGCGAAATCGATCTTCCCGAATAGAGCAAAGAGTGAAGTCAGTGAAGAAGGTTGTAATTGAAACTTTTGTCTTTTTATGACTATGTAGGAAAATATTAGTCCGTTTGGTGTGCTTAGTGGTTACCTTGAACTCTGAGAAAATGAGAAATAGAGAACGATGACGACTTTCGCTTCTATCTTTTCAGCATCTTTTCTTTCGTAAAGAATACGTATAGAAGTATCAACAAATATCTGCAATATTATCATTACGATACTTATTATTTGAACTTCAAGATTATTAAGCATTTTTTTTCTTTTTTAACAATGTAGATAAGTATCCATTGTACATTGAATCGTTCGTAGTTTAAAGTCGCGAGTTGTGTAATAAAATATCGGTAGGGGAGTTACCGATTATTCATTCTTAACGTTCAACTGGTATTATAGTCTTGTCGTGTCCGTAATGATCGAGGAAATCGAGGAAAAGCGTCTCGGTAGATTGCGATTACGTTTCTTAATCCATCTCGCGAAATCTGTTCCTCGTGTTATTGTCTACTTTCTAAGTAATCGTGAAGTTTACATTGTTTTTATTTTACGATTTGATAAAAGGAACGACGAAGCGACGGTGTAAATAGTTTTGCACGATGTCATTTAACTTTTAAATCGGGGGAACTACACGTGATAGTAAACTAGTATTTTGTCCTCTCTCTCTCTTAATTACGAATTACTCAATTTTTCCTTCCCCTTTACGTCAGTTAACTCGATTCGTGACTCGTTTAACCGTCGTCACTTGCAAATAAAATATCGCGAGTAATCGCTTGACTTGACGAGAGAAAGTTCACCAAAAGTATTCGCACGTTTGGACAAATTTTATTCAGGATGAATATATTTTGTTGATCAATCTTATACACACACGCGTGCACACACACTCATACACACATACACTTTGTACTATTATTGTAACTATAATGTTACCGTTATTATAATGCTACTACTTTGTACTATCATTATAATGTAAACATTTTTAAAATCGATTTTCAAAGATCGATATTATCTCGTCTTGTTTTTATAATACGATATTATACTCATATTATCTCAATGTATGGTCGTTTTATTTGCACTGTAAAATAAACATGTTTGTTATTGATTAGATGAGACAGAAAGAGAAAGAGGGAGATAAAGAGGGGAGAGAGAGAGAGAGAGAGAGAGAGAGAAACAAATAAGGTAGTACACAGAAGAAAATGAAATACAATCGTGGAGCGTACGCGTGTCTTCGCACGTGGGATACTTTCATCGCATTCACAATCTCCCGAACGTCAGAAACAACTACCGTGTGATCATCCACTTCGTTCTCGTTACATAGGTTAATTAACGAATCCATGAAAAAGGACTCGAGGAGATTCTCATCTCAGATATGTTGACTATATTTGTCTAGCTCTCTCTATATGTTTGTATCGAGTCTAAATTATACGAGTACGTATATTTTGTTTTTCTTTTCATATCACTCACGTTTCACTTTGATCATCGTGAGCGTTAGAATCGTCATTAAGAGTGATATTTCATTGAGATACACACTTCCAAACTATTATAAAACATCATATGTGGCGCCTACGAACCTACCATGTTGTTCTTCGGTCATCTCCCAAAAAGATTGGACTTTTAATTCTGGAAATTCTTTTTTTTATTTTATCCTTTTCTTTCGCGATGTGGCGTCATCAAATTCTTGGATGTTTGTTACTCCCAAAAGAAAAAGTACTCGTCGAATTTTATGATGTTTTTTAGCTAGCCAGCTAAAGGATACCCCTTTCTCTTCACACTTTCAGTACTTTGTTATACGTGAACAATCTTGGAATCAGGTATGTATCAAGGTCGAAACCTTTCCATTCTGTCCAGTTCTCATAAACAGCAGACAAAGAAAGAAAGATATTTGAAATTCCTACAAATATCTTAAAGCTGGATTCTACAATATTGGCTCCGAGTTCCTTTATTTAAATTAATAAAAGAGACAAAAAAATAGGGAGAAATATCTTTCGAATATCTTTTAAAAGTCATTCTAGCACCGGATCAAATCGTTATTTTGAAAAAGTAACGTAGCTTTCCATGCTATCACTATCTATACTCTCTATTATTATTTTTTTTTAATGACTTTGGACGTTAGTCACACGAAATAAGTAGGTACATATTGGCTCGAACAAATCTGCCCGAGACTTTGACCTTCCTTGCAAAACCGGATGAAAGCCTTGACGTTTGGTGGTAATGGACCTAAGGAATCATCGAAAATTATATACATGTTCTTTTAAATTATTTATCTTATTCGAATTAAAATGCATTTCAAATGAAATAATTCGATTTTACGCTAGTGTTATAAAATATATAGATCTGTTATATATATATATATATATTTATATAAGTTTCTTAAGAAAATTGATATGATCTGTGTCGATGCAATTTCCATTCACCGTCATTGAACGTCTTGAACCGGATTCGAGGAAGGGCTTTGTCTTTCCACGGAGTAATGTGGGTTAGAACGGTGATTACTTACGTTTTATTAACACTATGAAATAATAGTTTGACGAGAAAGGTAGGGTGTTTGAAGGAAGGGGTACGGAGGAGGAAGGGAGAGAAAGATAAGACCGCTTAATGCTCCTTTCTCGACGTTGTTAGATCGGTAACGTAAAACCTTGATCGGTCCGTGGGACCGATCGGTTCCACTCCCACGGAAATCTTACTGTAACTGTATACAGTATTAAGAAACACGCGTGGCACGTAACCACGTCGCGCACTCACGCACACTCGGATTGCCCTCGCGCACGTAGAAAGGCGAATCAACGATGAATTTTCCAGTTGCGCGCGTTCCTTTCTCTTTGAGTTGAAATAATAAAAACGGAATGATAAAAAAGAAAAACATAAGCTTCAGATTAATCTCGAAAATGACGAAAATGAATTCGTTGAACGAATGTTGTTTTTTAATTTTTATAATACTCTAACAAAGATTAGATCGTTTTATTTAATTTATTAATGAGAAATATTGATCGTTGATAGAAAATGTTTTTTTTTTTTTTCTGTTTAAATCGTCTTAACGATGCTTGATTGAAATGATCATTGTATAGAATCAACCGCACGTTCCATGTAAGCGGAGTACGGAGAAAGTAGTGTCCGTGTGCTAGCGTACAGACCGTGTCATTAAATTATAAATCTCTTTAAGTTACGCGTTTACTCATAGATTAGTCGATATCATCGAAACGGCTACTTTGTTTTACCGAACGAGCTTGTAGACTTTCTCTAATGCAAAGAGAGGGAGAGGGGGGAAGAGAGAGAGAGAGAGAGAGAGGTTGTTTTCTCCTTCCTCGATGATTGAGAGTCATCGGTTAATGACATCGTTTTAATTATCTGTATGTTATTAAATCGACATATTCGTTGAATGTATCATTCGAAGTTTTTGTATAGGATCGTTTATCTGTGTCCGCTTGATCACGTTCTCATAACGATTATGTCAATTACAAATATATTTCTGTCGATGTTCTGAAAATGATGTCAAAAAATTCTATTTTTTAAAAGATCTAACAAGTATAATTAGGATAATTATAGAGATCGTTGTGGAGGGTAGTGATATTCATGAGATGTTCAATGATCTCCGTGTTTTATGGACGTGATACACATGTCCATACGGTGGAAGTTCAACTTGTATACACGCGATAGATAGACGTACTTATGTATGTAAGTACTTGGAGAATCGTCAGAGGTAATATTATCGCATTGTGTTCTCACGATTTATATATATTGATATATATTTATCGATACTTCGATGACATAGGTCACGTCTTTTGATGATATGATCGCAAGGATAGACGAGAAAGTCAATAGAGATTTCGCGATACGTTCTTTTTCCAACAACCATCATTTACCTTGTCGTAGGAAGAGTATATAAATTCTCCTTTTTTTTTTTCTATTTGTTTTTAACGTAAAAATGTCGAAGAAATGATATTCAGTACGGCGAGTATAGAGAGATACTCGACTCCATACGTTTCTTTTAGTATCATGTCGTAAGTCTCGCCTTGCTATGGGATATATCAAGTTGGTGATGCGTGCTCAAAGTATAAAAGAGGAAAAAGGATGAAGAGATAAAGAAATAGCATAGTCGGTGTATGGCGAACCGTCGAGAAATATATCGCGCTCGTATAGGTGACTTACCGTCTATCGGCGGCCTACACGCAAAAGCCCACGGGGTGGTGACTCGACGCGTGAATCTCAACGGAGGAAATGATTTCTTCATTTGTGCTCACACGGTACATTTAATCGTTGTGTGATATATCGCACAAAAGTGCTTCTTCGTCATTACAGAAAAAGAGAAAGAAAAAGAAAAAAAAAGAAAGAAAAATGATTATCATCGAGACGATTGTCTTCATTTAAAAATGAAGTAGTAAACAAAATTTACGAATATGAATAGAAATGAAATTATGAAAGGAAAATGGCGTTGATCGTTTACGACATACCCATCAGATTTCGAAGTTTTCAAAATAAAAGAAGGAATGTGTCACGAGTACGGAACCGAAATGAATCGTCTTCGTTAAACACCGTGTGATTTTTCTTCATATCAAGTAAGGAAGAAATACACGAGTCAATACCGTGAAAGCTGAAGTAAGACAATACGAAAACTTGAGCAATATGTCGATATTGCGTCGACACAGTCGTTCCCATACTTTTCGTTGGGAAAATTCCGAAATGGTTTGAAAAGTAGCCGTTTACGTTTTCGAGATTTGTGAATTTCGAAGGAAAACTCGTCCGTTCGTGTTCTTCTTTCTCTATCTCTCTTTAAAATCTACATCATCCTTCTTTTTCTCCGGAAATACTTGAAAGTGGGATAGAAAGTCGATCGATCGAGAGCTTGAACGAGACGTCTCTACGTCGCCACAATCACGTTACTTTTCTTTGACTCCAAGCCAAGAACGACGATTATTTAAAATGCACGACGATGCTTCAAGGACGAGGAGACAACCGCATGCTTTTCATTAGAATGCTAAAGAAGAAGAAGAAAAAAAAAGAAGAAGAAGAAATGCTGCAGGCAACGATTCTCTTCGATCTAACGGTAAGTTCTTCGTTCTGATCTTTTCTAAGGAAAGATTGTTTCGAAGAACGTGTAATATCGATCGCGAAACAATAGAAGAATTCGATAGAGATTGTTCGATGCAAAGACGACGTGCGTTCTCATGGATTTTCTCGTGGAACCTATGTTAATACTATACGATCGTCAAATATGGAACATACGTACACATAGAAAACTATCTCGAGTATATAATTTAAAATGTATACACAATGTATGCATTATACATATACATATATATATATATATGCATATATATATATGTATATATGTATGTACGCTATGTGCGTGTATTAAATGTGCACGTGCGCATGTGTGTGTATTATACATATACACGTGTATTTTCCGGTCAATGCATTCTTTCTCGCCACGAAAGCGAGTCTTTATTTGTTTTCTCAAAGACCTATACACGGATTTACCGTGCAGATATAACGGGATATTACGTAGGATACATGTGACCACGAGATCTGCATAGATCTCATGTTCTTATGTCGGTGAACGTACAACATACATATATCAACGTCGAGTTCCGACTCTACGTGCCTGGTTAACGCCTCTCGATATCTTTACAGCCTTGAGATTTGTTTCCAGATCTCACAAGTTCCAACGATCTTGTCCACGTTCCGTTTTTTGTCTTATAGATTATGTTATTAGAAAATTTTCGGTTCTACTCAAGCGTAGTTAATCTATGTCGATGGGATAGTTTATATCTTTCGATCTTTCGAATAGTTAAACTCATGATAAAGTTCTCGTTACAAAGACGATTAATGTTTCATACGAATGAAGTAAGAAATTACAGCTTCGCTAACGCATTGAATGTACGAAGAAGAAGAAGTTAAAGCACGATCATGAGATTCGAAAGGATCTGCTAATTAGGATCAAGAGGATAATCGAGGAGATGTTATGCATTCAAAGATATATTTACACTTCATGTGCTCTCGGAGTAATATCATTATGAAATTGAGATTGAAGCCTCACATCTAAATGAATCGTGATGAATTTACAAGAATCTTTTTTTTTTTTTTTATTTATAACAGCTAATGATTTCTTCGGAGATAGTAGTTACATTAATTCAATAGTGACCTTTTTATCGAGACAGAAAATTAGAACGATATTAAATATTAACCAGTTTCTTGGAACAAAACCTTTAGTTTTTTTTTTAACGAAGCTGGACAATTTCAATGAAAATTCAAAGGAAACTTTTCTTTCTTTTAATCCGAAGATAAGTCCAACTTCCGACACTATCCAGTCGTCGATCAACGTACGTTTCAAACGTGCCAAGTTAGAGAACTGTTAAATAAAAATGAAGTGATTCTCGATGCGTAACGAATACTTTTCCTTACACATGTACACATAACACGAAATCGGTTTCTTTAGGAACGAAAAAAAGAAAAAAAAACTAAATAAGTATTAGATCGATCAATGAATATTTTGAAATGTTTCAGTAAAAATGTTTGCTTACGTGAGAAAAATAAAATGATGAAATTTATAAAATGATGCTTACATCCTTATAAGTATCTGGATATTCTCAGCCTTTTCCTGGATTTTAAAAACGATTTCGATTCTCGATATCGCGGTTTCGAATTCTACCTCTTCAACATCGCGGATATATCTTGCAAGTGCTTGTGAAAGCGAAATTGCAGCGGTGCACGCGGTGGTGCTTGCTGCTAAAAACTCCAGCATGGAATTGCAACATTGAAGGACCGGTTTTCGCGGAATAATACTTAAAAACCACTCTTACCGATCTCGCCTTCATTACCGCCTCGATCATTATTTTTCCAACAGGAAGATTCGTTTTTCAAGTGTTATAGAGTAGACGATATATATATTATAGTTAGAATATGTGACTTTGGGGAAAAATGATAACTTGTAACGTAACATATCTAGGCGAAAAGTAGCCAATTAAAGAAAATTGACTTTCGCGAAATAAAAACGTATTTTAAAGATAAATATTTCCGACTTTCTAACTTTGATCGAAATGTACAAGATTAGATCGTCCTATGTTTAACAACGAAATAACCAACTTAGTCAAAAGATCGAAATAGGTTTTAAAATAAGTGTTAACCATTTATAAAAGTTTTGCCGATAAATGTGTTCGTATATGCGTAGTAAAACCTACGCAAATTTTTCAAGATAATAACGAATTGACGTAAGATAAAATATTTTAGAATATTTCTTTAGATAATTTAACTCGAAGGAAAGAAAAGATCTCGATGTAACGCCAACGATCGTTCCTCTTTACGATATATGTAAAAGGAAGGAAGGTCGCGACCAATTTGGAAATCACTCGTCGATGTGCAATCACAACTCGAACGCGAACGATCGCATGACTTTGATCTATTTTTCACAGGCCGCGATCCTGCTCTTGATCACGATCGCCGTTCGTTCTACTCCGTTCTCGTTGATTGCATGAATCGCATTATCAACGCCCCTTCGATTTTTCTTTCTTCCTCCTTTTCTTTCGACAAACTTTGCATATCAACGGCTGTGCTAAACGTAACGTAGCGTGCACTAATTCGATATCTTAAATAGAATCTAACGATAATCAATTCGATCAGTTCCGTTATGTTCACGATAGACTGTTCATTGCAAAAGAAGTTATGACGAAAATCAAAACGGTAAGCGAGAAATTAAATTCGCAAATGACCTGGAAATCGTACTTAACATTTTTTTCTTGTTCTTTCTTCGAGATAAATCTCATCGGAGATCATAGATCGAGATTAATCGTAAGAGAAGGCTCCTTTGTGAGATTCGTATCCGCCTTATTCGTTCTATGACGTAAACAAGTTTTCCGATCGATCCATATGTAATGCGAAAAACAAAAGAAAATAAAGAACGGGCCACACAAAAGATAGAAGAAATATTTTCTACGAAATCTCGATCGTCGAATGATCGATCGATCATCTGGATCAGATGCGTGGAAAAAAACAATGGAGGTCAGCGTTTTTATAAGCAAAGAGCGATCGAACTGATAGATACACGCACGAGGGACAATTGTCTCATGGAGCGTATTATAAACATGTTTCTTGCGTAATCTCGTGTATCTATTATGCAGGCTAACCTTTCCGGGAGTGATCGAAAGTCTGAGAGGGAAGATAAAAAAATAAAGAAAGAGAGAGAGAGAGAGAGAGAGAAACGACAGCTTACATTCTCCATATGCTTTTGGCCTTCACCGAATAACTAGAAATAAATGTAAAATATTTTTGTAAAATTCGATTCGCCCGATATTATTTTTTTCTTATGGATCGCATTCGTAATAACAAAATCAAGCGTTATCGATTAAAATTCTTAACGTAAGATCGACGATCGAAAAATATAAAAATTTGTTTCATCGTGTTTTTCTTTTGCAACGTGACGTTATATTCGATTATTTTTACCAGTGGATATATATTTTTTGTTTTTATCAACAAAATACTTTCACCAACGATTCGTTCGTGTTCGTGTTTGTTCGCTGACTTTCGTCGACAGCACGACATTTTAAAGTTCGCACGTACACTGTGCAGTGCTTGTAAGCTCATTGAAAACGAGAAAAAGTGAGAGAGAAAATATTCTCCATGCCTTTCAACAGTAAAATATTAAACGTGTCTGTTTCTCTCCGACCAGCTGATCGATTAAAGAGAAACAGGAGAAGGTAGAAAGAAAAGGAAAGAGAACGTAGAGAAGCGCATACAAACGTTCACCTCGTTACATGCTATTCGCAACACGAATTCGTTGCTCGCGAATCATTGCACGTACGCGCTCGTGCAGCTGGCAATTACGTATACGTGGGTGCTCGACCTTCCACGTCTAGTGAGAGTGATATAGAGAGACACGTTGATCGACTCTGTGTCTCGTCTCAAGAAGCTTGATGGTTCTTCGATAAGATCCTTAAATCGTGTTCGCGTGCCGTGCAACGAACCGCAAGAATATGGGTTTATCTGTTTCCTTTCGTTAGGATCATAACCGTTCAAGATTACAGCACGTTCAAGATCGGCTACGTAAGACGATTACGACGTTCCTGGCACACATCCAGTTTTAGTAAACTTTGTATAAGAAGTAACCAACTCGTTTGGCTCCCACGCACTTTTAAGATAATCGTGTTAAATAATTTTTTATTACGAGCAATTAATTTGCAAAGATAAATTCGTGATCGTCCAGTTGCTATAGCGAATATATAGTTAACATATACCATGTACGAACGTTCTTGCATCACGAACTCAAAGGAGAAAGTCGTCGACGTGTGCCAGGGACAGAAAAAAAGATCTACGTTGATCGAGAATTCATGTGGATAGAAGAAAAATTTTTTTTTTATAGTACATAAATTGATAAAGATCGTGAGAAGAATAGATTAGTTCTTCTTATGCTCTCTCTCTCTCTCTCTCTCTCTCTCTCTCTCTCTCTCTCTCTCTCTCTCTCTCTCTCTCTCTACAAAGTGTGATTCGAGTTTCTTAAACGTCACAGGTGGTTTGCATTTTTGCCAAGTAATCCTTCCGGCCTTGGAAGGAGTCATTTTTGTTTAGGAAAGTCGTACGGCAACTGTTCGTACGGTGACCTTGACTCATTGAGGCTTATGTCTAAATAATGTATATTTTGATTATACGATTATCCGAATTTTATTTTTCTAAATATCGATTTCTTTCGACACAAATTTGTGTCCTTAGTGTATACATTATTTCACTAACATTCTCGTGTCTCAATAGCATAACGAATCGACGAAAACATGAAACGTAAGGTTCTTTTCGGATACTTAGAATGATTTAGTAAGTCATTAATTTTTCATCGAATCATTGCGGGCAAATTCCGATGGTTTCGGATAGTTCGACAATTTGGTCTCACGGTACAATGATTAATTGCGTACTCGGTCGGAACATTCGAACGCAATAATTATGTTTAATGAAGTAACAGAGCGCGGCGATACTTTCGCAATGATTTTTCCTTCCTGTAAATTGCACGCAAGGATCAAGAGGTTGAGGACCCGAATATAATTCGATGCTATATAATCATTTTCGAGTTGGATCAATAAAATGTTACGTCTTCGATTACATAAGCCGAAATTTTCGGTATTATCGTCGTTTTATGTTAAATAAGCTTTTTACTACTTAATACTTATCTACCTACGTCTTTTTCTTTGAATAGACGAGTCGGATAACTCACTCAAGAATACGTATTAGCTAATCTAATAAGATTGTCTGAAAGAAGTATTATCAATAAACAGATAAATAATACGTAATAAATTAAAAGTTCACATTGTGATTCAACGATATCGAAAATTTATCGACGTTTTAACGATCGATGAAAAGGTCGAAAGTTTCCTTCGTCAAGGATTCACATATTTTCTCGATTATTAATTCAGTTTTGCGTATAAAGGGATACTGTCGAATAAATATCGAGAGTATTCTATGATATTTTCCGTCAGAATGGTATGACTCAGAACGCGGATCCTTAACGTATAAACCGATCGTGGGATAGAAGCTCGAATGCCGAGGAGGTCGAGGTGCCTTTAGTAATCTTCAGGGAACGAAGGATCGTGAGTGGGTGTTCCTTTCGATATCGTTGGGCGTTCACCGTCCAATCCTTCGCGTTTTATTTATCCATAACGTTTATTTCTTCTCTTTTCTCCGACTTACATAAACGGATTAATCGTTGGAAAAGGGCAACTTCAACGAAAGAATCTGTACGGACGTCCATTTGAAGAATACTCGACTCTCTCATTATTATTAATCCTCTCTCTTCCTCTCTCTCTCTCTCTCTCTCTTTCTCTTTCTCTTTCTCTGACTCTTACTCGCCCGATAAAATCACGATTATCGCACGAAGGTGATCCTATCATGCTCTCCAGCAAAGCGCATGATCGCTCCTTATAATTAATGTTCTTGCTCTCTTCTCTCCCACGAACTTTGGATATACGATCGGTCTCTGTATTCTTATATCCGGTGTTACGTCAAACGAAAGGTATGATAATTGTAATATATATCTACTTTAAGTTCATCTCGTTATTTCTATATTTTGCAGGGTTAAACGTTTCGTGAATATTAATTGATCTTATCGATGCGCTTCTTCCGACACGAATAGCTTTTTTTTGTTGGATGTATCTTATAGAATGTAGATTCACGATAAAGCAATTATGCAGTAAACGTAAAAAGTAGAAGAGATCGTCGAAAATGATCAAAAAGAAAAACTTTGTGTGAAGCTTTTCTCCCACGTTCAGTTGTTTCCTTTAAAACATGGCAAGTTTTCACTTTTTAAGTACGTCAGATATATCGGCTCGTTAGATCTATCTTATCATGAATCGACGTGAAAGAGATATTTTAAAAAGAAGAAATCTCTTTTTCTCGCAGATTTCGTTCGTTGATCGTCAAAAACGTGTGGCACAACCACTTCAGAGGTCTTGGCCTTCTTGCTCGCAACTCCTCGTGCGTATCGGCATCTGTTAAGAGTTTCTTCACAAGTGAGAAAGAGAGAAAGAAAGATTTTCGTCGTATCAGCGATGACGTTGCAAGATTAGGTTCGTCAAGATTAAGCAAGAACGACGGACGTAGCAAAGGGACACGCAGATGTGGGTCCCGATTTTAAAGTACGACGGCTGACCGACTTCATCTCGAGTAGAACGATCTCGCGAGAGTGATCTTGCCATTGCTAAGAAAGAAAATGAGGTCTATCGATCTAGGTAGGATTAGGTGTACGATCAGTACTTTGAAGGAATGGCTTATAATTCAACGTCTCGGAAAATCTTTTATGTTAACGTTACTACTATGGATCCGATGACGCGTAAATAGAAGCTGTATTTGGTCATCGTTCAAGTTTAGACATTAATTATCAGTAACGTCGGTATTCTTAAGTAGCGACCTTTGACGGTAGTATCCTCCGATGCTTAGTGAGTATAGTAGAAGACGAAGAAGATCGTGCATCTGCTTGCATTAAACATACATAGTGCGTTCTTCATAATCGGCGGATGCGTTCGTAACGTCTGACGCAATTGGCTGCAAGAAAATAAATCTTACGTGTCGACTTTTTTATCCGTTGGAAAATAAAACTTAAAGTCTTATTATCTGTCATAAGTATTAAATGTATAAGTATATACATTGTATCATTCATTTGCGAATGTTTAAAAACGTTCACGAACAAGAAGTGAGATTGTTCGGAACGTTTAACGATTATTTCGTTCGCAATAGAATATCGGCTGAACCGAAGATAATGGAGTCTGGTAAAGTGAAGGGAGCGACGCGCGCACACCGGTGAACATGTAAATCAACCAACTAACATAGGCGAAAGAGTTATCCCCTGGTAGATTTCTGCAAAGAAATCGCGATAAGTTACGATTTGGAAAGCGGAAGTTTGCGATCGGACATTTCCGATCGTAAAGAATAAGACTCAACTTTCTTGAGTACCTACGTAGGACGAAAAGTTGAAATCGTTTAATGGCTCGCTTGTGCCATTTTGTCGTTACGTCTCGATGCTTCGTGCTATGTCCAAATTGACCTGGTGTAAGTCACGCGAAGAAAGTTAAAAAACGAAAAAAAAGAATAAAGAAAAACGTTTACCTTTAAACAAAAAAAAAAAAGAAAGATATCATCGTTGGACTTCCGCTACCGGCAATGACGAAAAACTCTATACGAATTTGTCTCTATCGGCTTTGAAAAAGATGGAATTCTTTGAAAGTGATTCGTGCAAGTGATACGAATCAAATACCATAACTCAATCGATAATTTCTGCATTCTCTGAAAATCGTTCGTATTTCCTTTTACGCCATCACGTTCGGAAGCTTCGACTTCGACCGGCAGCAACAATTCGAACGCAATTAAATCCAATAAAGGAATATAGATCCGCCGACATTCACGTAATCGCATTTACCTCGACGACCGACGACGAAATCGACATGGAAAAAAGCGTACGTCCTCGGGCCGTTCGGCCTACGGTGTGTAATAATAAGTTTAGAGAATTCTTATGCAATCAGTATATTTACCAAGGTCCGAAATTGGTTCCCTTTCTACGATTTATTACCTTCCGTACTAAAGAAAAACTTCTATGATTTACGATCTCTAAATCTAATTATTTACTTTTTGTGCCACGTAATTACATTTGCGATCGGATTTGACCGAACTCGCACGAATCACCATCATTTCTCTCTATCGCGCGGACAAATTTCACTCGAATTATCTCCGCGAATGGGCATAAACGAATGATCGACACTTAGAACGTCGTTATTCTCCTTCCTGTCATTATTTTTCTTTCCAAGATTTGCATATCGATGGGACTGTTTTATAATTCTTTTGAAAGACACTTGTTTTTATAGAAGACAGAGTGGAAGTATACCTATGTCTTCTATAAAAGAAATATTTATTTACCAACTATAAAGAGAGAAAAAGAGAGAGAAAAGTAGACTTTGAAGATAGACAAACAGAAGGCGTGTGTGTATACGGAACGCCTTTAACCATTTTAAAGTGTCCGACATTATGCAAGACGTGCTCCAGTTTCAAAGGCTCGCTTTGGTATTCCAACTCACTTTCACTCATTCACTCGTCGACTCTTTTATCCTGTGTTCTCTCTCTCTCTCTCTCTCTCTCTCTCTCTGCTTCTCTCTCTTTCTTTCTCTCTTTTTCTCTTTCTCTCTCCCTCACCTTCATTCGCACGACTTTCACTTCTCCGGACTTCGTAGGTCCTTCGTTACACCCCTCCTCACGTTATATTCCGAGCTACATAGTAATGTATAGATTGTAACGTTGCGATTTATTTCCGATATATATATATATATATATATATATATATATGTGTGTGTATGTATATCGGAAAGAAATATGTATACATATACATATATACATATATGTATACACTCGATATCCATTTTATCAGTTTGAGAAAAACGAGGTGATAGAAGTCGTGACCGCTGCGATGAGTCACCGAGAAAGATGTTTATCGTTCAATCTACTCTGTTACACGTAAAGACACGTATAATTTTGTTTTCTCTTAAGGTCACATTCCTTTTACGTATATAGTACTTTGATTCAAAGCATCGACGAGTGTCCAGTCTAGAAGATCGTTATCCGTACAATGATTTAATACTCTTCACATTCTTATGTTTTCGAGCTTTACCTGAAATTATATAATTCGATAAGAAGTCTGTGATGTTCTTAGAGAGACTCATGTGAAAATTATATAAATATCTCTCTCACGAAAAGGTGCCGGTATAGAGTAGGTACTACGCCGAAAACCACAGTCTTCCTTGCGAAAGGCATCTTTTAGATACTAACTGGATTTTGTAATTTTTCGTTGCAAATCTTGTCTCGAGTTAACGGCCACTCCTCGCTTCAGCCACCACTATAAAGGATTTTAATGAGACACGCATACCTGCGATGAAAACGAGCATTTACGTAGATACAAGTATTACGCATACCTATGTACATACGTATCTAGATACGAAAGGAGTAATTCGACTCGAATGAATTTGGTGTAAATCCGACTGGAGAAAGATAAAAAGAAATTTACGGTCGATTCGTAAGCTGTTTAGTTTTGAATTATAGGCGACTCTACGTAGCATCCCATTCTCTCGATTCCTTTTCAGTATGTAATCACGTAGCGTTCTTCGCAATTACGTTTTTAACAATTGTTCGTTCATGACTAAGTGCAACGAATTCAATTATATTTATTATACGGGCGAATTATTAGCGGCTTATACGATCTTGGCAACGAGTAATCACGTGTTATGGTTGAGACCACACCGAAGTCGACAATTTCCGTCTTTCGTGTTAATTTTCCGACCTTTGTGTTTATTTTTTTAGATTAAGATCTATTAAAAACGTTTAGGCTAAAATCTATTAAATATTTTCGATCTATTAAACGTTATATTCTCGTTCGATATTTTACACGAATATGACCTTTAAAGTTTGTTACGCATCCCTCATGATAGAATCATTACTATACAGATAAATCATATCTATAATAATAAGGATGCCCGTGTTTCATATTATTCCATTGTGTTACACGATCTTATTCCGATGAAAATGTTCTAGCCAAATGCCAGACGTAAGGTATAGCTTGAGAATCACATTATTTGTCGGCGAGTAAAACTACGAAACGTAATTTCAATCATTGTTGAGAATGCAATTTGTACGGATTACGTTGCTACCGAAGAGATATTAGAAATGATTTTTGTAATAAGTTTTTCACGTGTGTTGGTTAATACACGTTGCGTTATTTAGCCAAATAATTATATATTTTTAAGGAACAAAAGGAAAAATGTATTTTGAAAATTGATTAATCCCGTTTATCGCACGTGATTAAAACAAAGAGAACGTATCGATTATAATTTTATCTGGTTCCGTTTTAATTAACAATAAGAAACAAAGAAAAACACGATTCGTGAACTTTTCTTGACACTTGAAGAATTTAACTAGTGTCGCTTAACTCGTCTCGCTATGGAACGGATACCTTTGCCGTCTTTTTGGATCACCTTGCGAACAAGTACAAGGACTAAGATTTCAAGGTCATTTCGAATTATATTAGTGAACGGATCTTCGAACGGGACCAGGATCTGCCTTTCAATCGTTATTTTATGTTTTTCTTTATTTCTTTTAATCGTTAATCCACATCTTCCAAGGACGTCCATCCCACTATTTTGGCTTTTCTCGACGACCTTCCTCGGACTTGAGTTAACCGATACTTTCAATGTCAACAGGAAGACTGCATTCTCGGATCTCTAATTTTTCTTTTTCTATTTCTCTCTCTTTCTCTCTCTCTCTGCTTCACTCCATTTGTTTTCTCACATATACATAATAATTATATGGATCCATATGCTTCTCTCAAGTATTATGTATGTAAGTACGCATAAATGATGCTCTTTTCGTAGAAATATGCATAATAATTGATCAAATTATTGATTGTGTTAGATTAATTTTTTTTTCAACGATAGATTTTTCTTATGAAAATTTTTATTTTTTTTTAATATCGATAGGATAAATAGTAAAAATTATTTACCGTATGGCATTGATAAATTTGTAAGTATAAATTTATAATATTAATTATCAATTACTTTAGACTTTTGAACTATTTTATCTATGGATATCGTATACTCGTATTTACTTTTTTCTAGATAAGTTGCATCCATTTCGGTCATGCTTCACTAATTCAATATCTTGTTTTCTTGTAAATTTTTTTCTATCGTTTTTCTCTCTCTTTCTCTATCTCTCATTTTTTTGAATGCGTTCGATGAAATTTCGATAAAGTATCCGAATTACGAATCTGAAATTTTGTCAAGTTTTTACGAATTCTTATATAAGACCTTAAAAAGTTTTAGTATATTTTCTTTTTTGAGTCGAAAGTTCGAAAGAGTCTCTATCATATTAACTCGAACTGATATCATCTTTCTATAGTTTCACTATGCAATTCTATTTTAACGACATGAACTTCCGTTAACTGACTCGATATCACGAAGTTTTAATTAAGTCGTACGATTATCTCGATTCCGACAGGTTTTATATTAATCATTCGACGTCGCATAATCTGAGAGAAAATCTTGATGTGTTAATAAGTATTTTTTGCGAAGAAGTGGATGAAGAAGAGGAGGAAGTTGCTGAGAAGTTTTTGTAGATAAGAAGAAAAAGAAAAAAGAAGTGGTTAGAGAAATCTGATCGATGGAATGTCGAATGGAACAGGAATATTTTTTTCTTGATAATTTTGTTTCTTTCAAATTAAGTAATTTATCGTAAAAAAGATAAAATTCGTTGTTTACCAAGCCAATTTGCATCTCATGGATTCCATTGTAATTTACATCCTGTTACAAATCAACGTTGCACGGTGTCGAACGACACTGATCAAGATACAAGCATATACACAGCATAAAATTATGATCGTAAAAACGGTTACGAGCCGATCCAGTTTCTATGATGGCAAGTTTCACGCGCCCTACCCGTCGTCATATTTGTCCTAGTTAGTGGATCAACACGAAGAAAACTTATATGGGAGAAACATTTCGATGAAATATAAGTAGACAAGGGTTTTGTTGTTCCAGCAAATATTCTCACGTAAGAGAGTGAGTTGAGATGCTGTGTGACGCAAGTTGTCGGCTTCCTAGCAAATCAATTCGTCCTCTCTTATGAGCCGGCCGATCCCACGATAAAATTGCATTGGAAAGTTTTAGTGCGTTTTAAAAAAATAATCGAATAGGTGTTTGTTACTTTGTTGAGACAATCCAGCTTTATGATCTCTCTTTAAACGATAAACTAAATAAAAATTGCACAAAGAATTTTCTGTTATCATCTTAAAGTCGATTGTTTCACTTTTGTTAAATTATATAGATCGATATAAATGTTGATGCATCGCACGTACTTACACGAACAATCCATAGCCGAGTTGCATAGACAGACACATTATGCGTACAGCGTATGCGCAAGGTCGACCAAAAATCCGCTTACTTTTCTCTTGCGCAAGCTACCACGTATGCCGTTCGCATTTCAATATGCGACAAGTAATACCGCTATATCAACTAGTCTTGTTTGCTATTTTGAGATAACGTAGACTTGATGGAAATTATCGAAAGCATTGCGACCGATCGTCATCATTTTCTAATTCGTTAAAATCAAATTGATGAGATTTCATCTAAACGACCAATTATTTTCTCTAATAATTAATTTGAAAGCCGTGTGGTTATATACGAGAGACTACTTAAACACACAGGAAACAAACTAAATCTTTTCAGTATAGAAAGGCTAGCATTAGCAAAGGAATATCCAAATACGGTGTCCAACTAAAAGAAGTGTGTAATCGGCGGCAGCGCGTAAAATTGAACGATCAATTCGTAACCATACGCGTCGAGTCCTCCCTATTAACGAGTATTGTTTGAATGCTGGCCAATGTAAGGCTAATTTGCTCTTAAAGTAGTCTCCTTCCTACTAATTATAGTTTCCCGTGAAATTAATGTCCATTCTAAGCTATATCGCTACTCCAACGCAACCGAGCATATACGAGGAAGTTTCGCGTAAAGTATAATAATTTTGTAACGTTTGCTTGGATCGTTAATTAAAGAAGAAAGAAAGAAAGAAAGAAAGAAAGAGAGAGAGAGAGAAAAAAACAAAAAAAGAACACTTGAACAGTTTTCCCTATAATATTTTCCTTGTAGGAAAACTTTTCTAAATAATAATTATAGATATTAATAAAAATATTCTAATTAAATTGAAAATAAATAAACTGATTTGTAATGTATAAATTCTTTTTTTTTTTTTTCCTTCAAGGTTGTCAACGAAATACACCGCGAAGTGCGAGAGCCAGTAGAAATGATGCAGCTTTGGAGTTTGAGTGTCCCGAAGAGTTTGGTTATTATCCTCATCCTCGAGATTGTACGCAGTACTATGTTTGTGTCTTTGGCGGTGCTTTGCTCGAATCTTGCACGGGTGGTTTGATGTACAGGTTTGTAATAACCGCTAATAGAATATTATTCACGTGATCGATATCATCACGATAGATCGATTGATTTCAAGATCTTTTAAACAAATCCATATGTATTTGATAGAGAATAGAAGAAGTTTCGAAAGGTGTGAAAAGGTGACCGATTCGGTGAAAGGGAAACTTTCTGTATCTTCGTTCTCTTCGCTGCTTGCATGTTTATAATGTCGCATACCTATTCCATAAGTATATAATCGTAGAAGGCCAACGTCCGCTTGAATTACTTTGCGGTGACAGGTGAACTCTTGGGAGAGTATCTTGTGAAACAGAGAGAAAAGATTATTTCTTGAGAGTTCACAAAGAACGAATGGCTAGTATGGCCGTGAATTAGAGTGATAGTAAACGAGAAGAATGAATGGTATTTTTATCTGAAAACAGAATGATTAATAAGATATACGATACAAAAGGTAATTCTCACGGAAGATATGCTTTCAGAGATTAGACATCTTGACTTTTTTAATAATTCTCGTTTTGTCATGTTTTTGCTTTTCTATTTTCATTATTTACTTTCACACTGACATTAAACGTTAACTTAAATTTTCGAAATTAACTTTAAATTCTTTCAAAAGTATTCATTTTATTCGGACGATTAATTCAAGATTATTTTGTTAGTCTAAAATTCGAATCGATAATCACGGTATAATTACAACTCATGAAGTTGTATCAAGCTGTGCACTTACAACGTGTTTCTATCTTTGCTATTCGACTTTCGTCTAAAGTAAAGTTTATAATGAATTTCGCGTGCCAACGTGTCCCGTGCGAAAGCCGCTTTTGTCGATTGACCATTCCAGTGCGTACTAACTTGCTCGTTCGACGCTCTCGATCGGAACTTTAACGAGATACCGCTATGATCTCAGTTCATGCCGCTAGTGGGCTAAAGAGACCAGGAAGCTAACGAGACTTGAGATCGACGATTTGCGCCTAAAATTCTAAACATTACTTTTTAAGATCGACTTGTTTCTCTGACATATTCAGGAATTCTCGTATTTTCCTTCTTTTCTTCCATTTTTAATTCTAATACCAATTAGAATTTCATAGTTGCAAGGACGATTTTAATATGAGCCGTATGTGGAACATGAGTTTTGTCAAAGTCGATCGTATTAAAGATCTTCGAGAGCCTTTCGTTTCTCTTACGTAAAAGTAGATACTACACTTTACTATTAGATTTGAAAAGAAAAGTCGTCCATACTCGTACGCAGACTCGTACGCAAAGTTTCAGAGTGGAGCGTTAAAGAGAAGTGAATTTTTTCTTATTAAAGATTAACAAGAAATTACAATGCCATTCTTGAGGTGCATATCCTTGACATTTAACATCCGCCTCGCAAGTTTATTCCTATGGATCGAGTCTATTGAAATAATTTTTGCGCAAAGTTTCATTGATTTCATCGAACGTTTTATGATCTTAATTCGATTCGAGTTCGATATAAGGGATGTTTCGATTTACTAAGCTAAGATATATATATATATATATATAGAGAGAGAGAGATATCTTCGAGGTAGAAATATTTATAAGAAGTCGATTTCGAATAAGTATATGGGCGATCGGCGCGCGTAAAGCCGACCCTGGAGCACTTTCAATCCGGTCGTCTGGTTTTGCACGGTAAAAGGGGGTCGTACGTATAAGTGTAACCCTGGAAAAAATTGATCTGCCACACCTCGTTCGATACGGAGCGCGCGGTATATTCGAACCGGTGTGGCACTTTTCATACATGTATGTGTGGGTAAGCTTGTCCGTATGTACCATATGCATGCGTGATATGTGTAAGCGTGTATGTTAGAAAAGAGGTTCTTAACAGTAAGGCGATATCCGATTAGGTATAAATCCGAGATTACAATGTTATTAGGTAGGTACTCGAATTGTCCAGTTTATTATTTCCAAAGGAAAAATTTGTTTTTATTCACGTTATGTTCACAGCCATGAATTGCAGACGTGCGATTGGCCACGTAACGTTGGTTGTCCTGAAAGTGGTTCGGTCAACAAGGAGATCGATGAGGATCCGCTGTTGGAAAGGTATGACCTTGAAAGGGACAATCCGATCTTTCAGTTTTTAATTAAAATAATTTGTGTATATGTATTTACGTATATGCGACGTAACAATCTCTCACCGACTACACTCCAACAAAAATGTTCTCGTAACGCTCTCTCCCGATGTTACTTTTTAATTATAATTGATTGCATTCAAGTTTATTAGCCGAAGTAATCGTGCACACGCAAGAGGTAATTGAGACATCGTCTAATGACGTCATCATCGCGTAGCATCGTTTATTCGTGCGATAGAACATATTCGCTCGAGAGTTTTCCCACCGTCTTTCTATTAGATCGACGATCGTCCATAATAGAATCGCGATCTTACGCTTAATTACGAGTAGGTAATTACCGATAACGCTTGATCGCCGGATAATTGAAATAACGCGACGCTTTTCCCACGAGTCTTAGCGTGGAAAAATGATTTCTATTGGATAAAAGGAACTTTGTGATCGATCTTGACTTCCTCGAACGGATGTCCGTCGATCATTCCAATCGATCCGATTTTTTTTTCATTAGGATTACGAAACGATCTTGTTTGTATTTCACCCACGTTCGAAAGTAAAGAAAAAGAAAAAATAAAGTATAGACTGTAGACGGAAAGAGGTGAAAGAAGGTGAAAGAGTTCGCTCAGAGAGAGGTGGAGACAAAAAGAGGGAGGAAAAGGAGAAGGATAGATGAAGGAGGGAGAAATCGGAGAAAGGAAAATAACTTTGAGATAGAACGATTCGCGAGCTCGATTCCTGTCTGTCCTGGTCAATCCTTCCCACCTCCTCGCCTCACCTATCCCACTTACGTTGTCCTAACTCGCGTGCCTAAATGGTTGGTGCTATGTAAGTACGATGCACGTGGGTCGAACAAACCTTTCGACTTGTCTCTATACGCAAATACTAGACCAGCCAAGGCTATATTCGTATTTTCATGCTACTTTTACATAAAGAACATTCCGAGTTACGAATAAATATTTAGGATTATCGAATGAGTTCTTATTCTCTTTTTTCTGTTACGTATATACACTATATATATGTGTGTATATATGTGTATATATAAAGTCGTCATAGCGAAATTGAATAATTTTCGGCATAACGACGGTTTATAAGAGATTTCTTGTGACGAGAGAGAAAGGAAGAGAGAAAGAGGGACGGGGGAGAGAGAAAAAGAGAGAAAGAAAAAACTAATTTAGTTCTAAATCTACTTCCGGCTATATTTTTCACAATAATTTCTATCAATTCTTTCTTTTTTCTTGTGAACTCCTCGTTGCGCTGTCTGAGATTCGTTTTTCTTACTCTCTCGCATAAGCTTATTGGCCGTAGACGGTATAAGCCAAGTGTCCCGTTGTGCAACAAGTTAAGCAACGAGAAGTCAGTGGGCATTCATTAAAGTATTGTATAGGAGTAAACGGAGAGGGGGATTTGATTTCTCAATTTCTACCAACTCGTCCCCCCCTACATCTTACTTTGTTCCGGGTGTTAACGGTAGAGATTATGAGAGAATGGTTAGCTTTTCAAATTTCGATGAAATTCGATATTATTGAATAAATTGAATATGTAGATCTACCAAAATCGAGTCGTTGCAACAACAACAACAACAGCAGCAGCAGCAGCAACAGCAACAGCAGCAACCTTTGCAACGACCGATCCAAAGGCAACCGGTTCTGATCACTTCAACAGCTTCTCCAGCACCTCAGACCACGGAACGGCAATATCGTCAGCGACAACAAGCTAGGAATTATCCTGAGGACGATTACGAACCTCCCAGCGAGATTGAGAACGATAGACAACAACGTGTCTACAGAGGACAACCTTCGACGATAGGACAAGTGCAACGTGACCGTGATGGACTTCGTAGAAACATCATATCTGTGAGTATTGATAGGAAATGATAGAGAAATGATAGAGAAAGAGAAAGAGAGAGAGAGAGAGAGAGAGGAAGATGAGAGAAATGAAGAGATTCAATCGAGTAATTTTTTTTTTCTTTTTTCATCGTTAATCACAGGAGAGAGAAAAGGAGAGCCTGGTGAATGCACGCGTTCAAGCGGAGTCTCATTTCAGGTATTGTAGAAATGATGATTTTTATTAATCGATTCTTGTATAACCGTGATTTTTCTCTGTGATATTTGTTATAAATAAATTACGGAAAGTTTGGAGGAAATGATGACGTATCTATCTTTTCGATATATGATGCAGGACTCAGGTACCTTCAACGGAGTCATCTAGAATCGCTAAAACTTTGGCGTCCACGGTAGCACCGATCATATCGAAATCATATTACAATGATCCTGATCAAAGTTATCCTTATTACACAATTTATGAGGATGACGTATCCATGTATAAGGATGACGGTGAGTACCATTTTATTCGATTACTTTTACGATAAGAATTTCCTATTCGATTGAATATTATCGTTGAGAACTGAATAAACGACACTAAACTTTTAAATCTTCTCTTTTAACGATTTAGCATTTTAACGATTATCTCTTGTCGTTAATGTTCTCACTAACCCTTCCTTGACATTATCGAGCCAAGGCATTCTTTTTCACAATGACCATGACTTTTCCCACTTAGATTACAATCAATACACGGTGAATCAAACAGTTCCACTGCAACAGCCAAACGTGAAGATAAGCGAAGTTAGTACGAAACAATATCCACAAAAATCGAAAAAAGTTAGCGTTAACGACGCGGATAGATATAATCTGAATCATGACGTTACTGCACAGGACTATGATATCTATGAGAATCAGGTGAGAAAGAGAGATTAGATGATTTTCTTTCTCTCTCTTTATATTTTTATCATTTTATCATTCACTTATTCTCTATTTCTTTAGGCTCAGTTAAACAAAAATAAATTCAGAATCTCCGAAGGACAGCCACCTTTGAGGTAAAATACTAAAAATTATTTTTCTTTATTTATGACTCATTAAAGATACGTATGACTAAGATATAAAGATTTTTTCTCTATCGAATCGAAGTGTCCGTCGTGTATATCTAATCAGCAGTAGAAATAGTCGAGTCGTTTATTCGTTTGATTAAGCATGTAAATATTTCTTTTATGTCACGATACAGGACAAACGTGGTAAGCCATCCGGTGGTCCATGTGACGACTCCGAATGCCATTGTTGACACCTTTGTCCCATTAACGACTACTACTCAAACACCTACGACAAGTGCCAGGCCTTACACAGTTAGTGTTTCAAGGTATGTGTTACAATGTATGTATTTATATACGTAAAAAATAATCCGTTGAATGGAAATGGTTTCTTCACGTCCCTCCTTGATATCAGATGGATCCATGTGATCTAGATCGATGAACATGAGTGGCGAAGCGTCTTGAAGGGCCGTTGGCCGAGACCCGATTTCGCTCACGCGCATAATGGCCTCCGCAAAAGTGATTCTTCGCTCTTACTTACTTTCTCCAGCGATGAACAACGAGCAGTTGTCCTCCCGATTCGATTCAACAATCTAAATCGTTTCTTTTTACAATATTTTCTTTTTATATTTCAGTCGAGGCCGTCCACAACAAATCAACCGAGGCACTGCGCCACCGTAAGTCGATCGATTGTTTCTTATTAATTAAATATTCTATCCATTATCACTATAACATAATATTAATTACTTTGGAAGAGTAAAGTCGTCGAATGATCGCGTTGAAAAAAAAAAAATAATTTTTCCTCAACGAGCAGTGAAATTCAATTACGAAAGAACTCATTAGCAGCGTGCTTCTCTCCTTCTCGTCGATAATGAAAGTAACGTCGCGAGATACTTCCTTCGAGTATCAACGGAAATACATACCGTGAAAATAACGATGTAGAAACTACGAGAAAGATAAGAAGTTTTTATAACTGGAAAGAATTGCTCGAATATATAGCGAAATATTGTATGTTTCGAGTATTTAACCCTTAAAGGCTATCATTAATGAAATTCTCTCTCCAAAAGATGAAAAAAAAAATTGGAAGAAAAGAATTTATCGAGTGTACAATATTTTTATTTAATATATTAAATAATATATATATAATTGAATAATATGTATAATCGAATTTACTTTTCTTTATTGCATTTTAAAATGAAAAATATTATAATATACTTCGATGAAATTTCACATCGACGTGATTCTCTTTACGATAGCCTTCAAGGCTTAAATCAATTTAAAAAAAGGGTTAAATCGCCGAAGAAAAAAACTGAGGAACAATCCTTTCAGTCGTTCACGACCCACGTTGAAACCATCGACGGAGATAGTTTCGAAGGCGCAAGAATTCATCGATATCTACCGATATCCACCGGTTAGACCAGCCCCGATTTATCCGACACCTCAAGTCGACAAGCCTGCAGCGAAATGTCGAAGAGACGTCTGTCTACTTCCGGATTGCAGCTGTGGTGGTGCCGACATTCCAGGTATACGCCCACTTTTGTCCTTAACTTTGATAATACTAAAGATATACATAAGTACATATAGAACAGCAGTGGTCGAATTTTACAATGGAATTTTCTCTATTCGTCCTTTCACTTTTCGTTGTTGGATCCGATAAAAAGTACCGACAAACAAATCTTTTACTCGATAAAACAGTTTCGCTCTCTTTCGTCTTATTATATCGCAAAAGAAATTTTTTATTTTTCATTCTTTCGATCTTTCAAAAAAGAAAAAAAAGAAAAGAAAAAAGGAAAAGAAAAGAAAAAATGTCGGAGTTTTTGCTGTATCCTTTAAAAATAGACAAAGCGAGAAGGGATTGATGTAGAAGTCATAATCGAAAGGACGATCGAGAGGGCTGAATCGCGTGTCGGCTTTTCGATACGAAGGAACGTCGACCGGCAGTGACGTAAGTCGTCGCGCTACGAATGTTAAGTTTGACGATCGGTTTAGCGGTCGCCATGACTTTCTCCGATTCTAACGTTACATATACACGTTATATAGTGCGTTCGAAAGTGAAACAGATCCGCGTCGCGTATGTACGTATATATATATATATATATATATATATATATATATATATATATATATATATGTATAAATATATATATATACACATATACGTATATAAATGTATATACACCGGTCGACGTATCGCATGCGAGCGATGCCCTTCGAAATCGAAAGCTTTCCGAGAGAGCGAGTAATATTTTTTTATTTCGTTCCAAGATGAAAGCGAAGTGGTAACGATCTCTAGGGATCTCTTAGCTCGAATGACTCGTACGTGCCTGTAAAATCGAAATTTTTTTTTTCATCTTAATTTTCATTTTATCACGATCGAGTTCGAAGAATATTCGTTTAGTCGAAATTACATGGATAATTTAAATACAACTGGTATATGTTTTTTCATTTTCGAAATGGATTATGTAATCGTTTAATATATTTGTACGAAAGCGACAAGCGTGTGAAATCGAACGGAAGATTCTCTTTCTCGGTATCGAATCTCGGCGGTCGCATCTCTCGTTCCGGTGAAATTTCTTGAGTATAATAGTATTAAGTAAAGTTGAAATGTCAGCGACGCTTTTGATTTTATTGACTAAGAGTTATGTAAAAATGGCCGATTCAAAATCTTTTTTTTTTAACGGTTCGTTGTAAAGTTCGTTACAAATGTTAGCTCGGCGAGTTAGATGACAAGATGAGATAAGTAATTCGATCTAACGGAATGAAAATCCATACGAATCGTCTTAATCTGATCGGATAAGAAGACGATAAAAAAGAAAAAAGTAAAAAAAGAAAAAGAAAGAAAAAGGAAAAAACAAGAAACGAAAAAAAAAGAAATAAATGAACGGAGTTAGAATCGTATCGGATTTAAAATACATATACGATGAATCAATCGTCTATTCAGGAGGAATCCCAGCGGAGGAGACACCACAGATCGTCCTTCTAACGTTCGACGATGCCGTTAATGATCTTAACAAACCGTTATACGGTGATTTGTTCGAAAATGGCCGTAAGAATCCGAACAACTGCCCGATCACGGCGACGTTCTATGTGTCGCACGAGTGGACAGATTATAGCCAGGTGCAGAATCTTTACGCCGATGGCCACGAAATGGCATCTCATACGGTCTCGTAAGTCTCTCGCTTAGTAAAAGGAGAAGAAGGAATTTTCGTTGTTGTCCTTTCTACCGACATCTGTGTGGCTTAACAAGAAAGGCTAGAAAGAATCACGTAACCGTGTCATATGGCGCGTGGCTATCGTCATTCGAGCTTGACGCTACGCTCATCATCCTCTCTCTTTCTTTTTATTTATATATGTACATATATATATGTACATATATATATATATATATGTATGTATGTATGTATTCGTGTGTATGAGCGCGCGTGTGTGTATTTGTGTGTGCGCGTGTACGTCTTTATCTCGCTTTTAATCACTTTTCATACGCCAAACTTGTTCTTTAAGATTAAACGAGGAATAAGCGCTAATTACGAAGGATCTTACCGATCTTGAAAAGCACGAGTCAAATAATACATCAATATTCATTAAAAATTTATTATTCATTTTGTCAAGTAAAATATTATTATTAATACGACGTTAATCTCTTACGGTGACCGACTTAGAGAGATCTCTCCGAGTATACTGAGTAAAGGCTATTTGTCGAAGAGAAGTACGTGAAAGCAAATAGAGTCAATCAAGGAATAATATATATTTATGGAAAAAAATGACGGTGCGCTTCGATCGGTAGGACATCCCTAAGCTCCCTAATGGGAAATAAAAGAAAGGTGGATCTTATGCGTCCGGTGAAACGATCGGTTATCTCTTCTTCTTCTTTTTCTCAGCTTCCTCTATTCTCGTCTTCTAAAAGGAGAGGAAGGTGGTACGCCAACGACACCGATACTCGTAGCGCGTGTAAAGAGTTTCACCGAGCGCGTACGATACTCCTGCGGTATACTAATGACGCCTACTGACTGTAACTCTTTTCTCTTTCCCATTCGCTCTCTCTCTCTCTCTCTCTCTCTCTCTCTCTCTCTCTATCTCTCTATCTATCTATCTTTCTTTCTTTCTTTCTCTGTCTCTTTCATCGTCACGCATCATCGTCCTATGTTCCTAACGAAAACAATTTAAAATGCGACGGAATCGCTATTTCAAACCGGACGAACAAAACTTCCTACGATTTCTTTAAACCTTCTCCCTCGTGTCCTACAATCCTAAAAACAACAGGTGACTACCTTCCGGAGGAGATCCCACAAATCGTCTTGTTGACGTTCGATGACTCTGTGAACGATCTAAACAAGGGCCTCTACACCGATCTCTTCGAGAAAGGACGAAAGAACCCGAATGACTGTCCTATCTCAGCAACATTCTACGTATCCCACGAGTGGACCGACTACAGCCAGGTCCAAAATCTCTATTCTTCCGGTCATGAGATTGCCTCCCACACGGTCTCGTAAGTATCCTCTTTGCAGGATCGACAACCCAACAATATCTATCTATCTATATAAATGCGTATAGTATCTCTACAACACATATGTACTTTTTATTGTATGCAATGGCCCATGTCAAACGACAGATTGATTTCTCTGATCTCGAGTTCATCAAAATCATTTGTCTCTTTTCATTCGTCTCGTTAATGTGCTTTCAAATTTGATTCACGCTTATCCAACGATCATTCGAATCATCGGCACGTTATAACAGATCACCAACGGTAATAGGTATCGATTAACGATCATTTCCGATCGCTGCTCTCAATTAATTAAAAACTAATGCTAGCTTGTTCGTATTACCGATCGCTAAAAGCAACATAGATCATTCATATTGTACGGATAACAAATCGAAGCGTACGTGCTCGATGTGAAAGAAACGTTCTTGCTTTCGCGGGTTATGAAAGACTAGGGCCGAGTCCAAGATTCGTCATGATCGCACTTTCTTCGCTCAATATATATATATATATATATATATATATATATATATATATATTGTGTACTATATATGTATGTTGTACATATATTATATACTATATGTACTATATAACGAATGTCTCATTTTAAATGATATGGCTAAATATATCCGATCCTATTGGTTTCAAAAAGAAATGTTTGAAATAAAAGTTTTTAGATTTTGAGAAGTTTAATTCTAACTGTTAGTATATTAGTTTCCGAATATCAGTTCTAAATCAAAACTTTATCTGTTCAATTCTCTCTACAACCTCTAGGAATTTGTAATAGGATATTTTGAAATGTCCTGCATAGATCTAGATAAATTTGACTCGGCTCTAGGATATCGTTAATTGAAAAAATTTTTAATAAATCGAGACGAAGGTAATAAATATCAATCGTAGGCACAGTTTCGGGGAACAATTTTCACAAAGAAAATGGGCACGAGAAGTAGCTGGACAGCGTGAAATTCTTTCGGCTTATGGAGGTGTCAAGTTGGAAGATGTTAGAGGAATGAGAGCTCCATTCTTGTCGGTAAGATTAATGATTCCTTCCAAACACTCAGTTTCTATTCTCTTTACCTAAACAACATGTGTCTCTCTTTCTCTCTCTCTCTCTCTCTTTCTCTCTCTCTCTCTCTCTCGATAGGTCGGTGGAAACAACATGTTTAAAATGCTGTGGGATACGAACTTCACCTACGATTCGTCGATGCCAATTTATGAGAACAGACCTCCTAGCTGGCCTTACACGTTGGACTACAAACTCTTCCACGACTGTATGATACCTCCTTGCCCCACCAGATCTTATCCTGGATTGTGGGAAGTTCCTATGGTAATGTGGCAAGATCTGAATGGTGGTAGGTGTTCTATGGGAGACGCTTGCAGTAACCCGCCAACTGCCGATGGAGTCTACAAGATGCTTATCAAGAACTTCGAGAGACATTACACGACTAACAGGTATGCGATTATCTTATATTTTAAACTTTCAATTATCGATATCGATTTCCCTCGTATATGTATTTACACATAATATTATGATAAAATCAAATGTCTCGTGTATTTTGACATAACAGAGCACCGTTCGGTCTCTTCTATCACGCGGCATGGTTCACTCAACCTCATCACAAAGAAGGCTTCATATCTTTCCTTGACACGATCGTTGCTATGGATGACGTTTGGGTTGTAACGAATTGGCAAGCTATTCAATGGATTAGAAATCCAACGCCTCTAGCTCTGATGCATAATTTTGAACCATTCAGTTGCAATTTTGCGGTAAGTCGATTGAAAGGATTAACGGAGAAATTAATGCGATAACGATAATCTTGTGTTTTGTTTAGGATCGACCGAAGAAATGTAACAATCCGAAAGTTTGCAATCTTTGGCATAAAAGCGGTGTTAGGTATATGAAGACTTGTCAAGCTTGTCCAGATATTTATCCATGGACGGGCAAAACTGGTATTAGGAGCAGTCGCATCGATAACGAAATCGATACTCACGAATGAGATGACAAACCGATCAACTTGGCGATCGAGACCCACCAATGAGGACGAAAGAGACAAAAGGAAGAATACGATACATAGCTCATACAGCATCCGTGTTCTTATATCTCTCGTTCCTTTGAACAAACAGTTCGAGTACGCCAAATTGTTTTATTTTTCTTTAATTTTTCTACTCTTTCACTCCTTTTTTCTTTTCTTTCTTTTTTTCATTTTTCTTTTCTTTATTGATCGAGAAGAATAAAGCAAGCAACGTGGCTAAAACTTTCGCGACTTTGGTGGGTCTGCGTAAGTGTAATCAAAAAAAATCCAGTCCTTTCTAGAAAAGATTTCAAAACAGGACTGTTGCATAGTACGTGTTAAAAAAAAGACTTTGTTCCTTTATCCTTCTTTCTCTTTTTCTTTCTTATCTCGTCCAATCGGTTAACCACGATAATATAACGACGTTACGATATAATAATTGTATACAAATACGTTAAAATGGTAATTGCGTTATATTGTTGAAACAGGGTAACTTGTCACGATACGAATAGAACTATTAAATTATTTCGAAGCAATATATTAAGACGGTGGGCATTGATTCATGCGACCGCTGAACGTGGCGCGAATCGATGACTGAGAGTCGGTGAAGCGTAGTAACTTTTATCTTCTTCTTCTTCTTTCTTCGTCTTATTTTTTTTCTTTATTTCTATTATCTTCTTGCTTTTCATCTTTCTATTATCTCATCATTTTCTACGTACGTGTCTTCCTCATATTTTCTTTTCTTTTATTTTATTATAAGTCTTCCTCTTTTACCTACTTCGAAATCTTTCAACACATTCTTGGCGTACTCAAAAAAAATTCGAGATAGAGCAATTAATCACGAGTAATAAATAATAATAATAATGATAATAATAATAATAATAATAATTAAATAATAATAAAACGATAACGATAATAATATTCGCGGAAAAAAATGAGAATGATCGCCGATCATAAGGTTTCGTACATCATTTCGTGATATGTATTATCATCCACCGAGGTTCGAATGTGCGGAGATCACTTTGATGGAAATTTATTAAAAAAATGTTGAAAGAAAAATGTTGCTTTCTTGAAGGATCGTGCGCACGAGAAGAATCATTGCGTTTTACCTGAACCTAAAACATATAATGCACCTTTAATAAATACACATTTCGCTACTAGGATTCACAAGTGCACGCACATACATGCGCACACACATAATTTATCGTATAATTTATAATCAAGTATAATCAAATGGGATTGAACGAATGGAATCTTATGAAAATTAATGTTTACTTTAAATTAAGCAGGATGGCAGCCATACGTCACATGTTTCTATTATAAACATATATTTGGAATCGGTAAAGGATAGAGTATAGCAGCCCAACTATTTAAGTCATATTTCTCAATATCCTGCCAGTGAATGTTATTCATATATGCGACATTTTCAATCCAGTATTCTCTGACATTGCAAATCTTCATCGCCTTGAAATATTAAGAAAAGTTTTAATAAAACAAGAAATCGATGAGAGATCAATCATTTACATTCATTTGTATCATAGCAATTTTATAAATATGATTTCATTAATTATTCATATTACCCGTTTACTTTGTATGATCCATGCGATTATAAACTTGTTATTTTGCAAACGAGCCCATTTTTCTGCCTTATTCAGGTTAAAATTTTTCTGTGAACTTTTGCTACGAATTATATTTATATGAGATTTATAAAAATAGAAAAACGGTTTTATGAATGGAGCACGTTTCGAAATTCGGCTGAGAGTTTTCGTGATTTTATAAACCCCGTCAAGTACTTCCGTATATTCACTTGCTTTCTTTAAATTTATACAACGAATTAGCACTAGGAGATAGTATTCCAAGCCCTGCAACGACAGATTAGAATACTTAGAATATATCGTCGTGATTAATGATACTAATTCGAATGGATTACTTGGCTGCAAGAGGCAATGGCAGAAAAATTATCATGTTCAACTTGAGTCGTATAAGTATCTATAGTTATTTCAAAACTTTCGTCAATGTTGTATCCCCTGAAAGGAAGTTTGACGAGTAAATGTGTATCAATGAATTACAAACATTCTCGTGAACTTACATTCGCAATTGCCAAATCCATAAACCACTAAGAAGTCGAGTAAGACAGATTGGATCGCGAGAAACGCAAGCTTTCGTATCGCAAGCTATTTCATAATAAATATGTTGTTTTCCTTTTTTTTTTTTTTCATTTTAATTTAATGTACATTTCATTAGTATGAATCGAACGATGGATACAATTAAAGATGGATAAACGTACCGACGATTGTTTTGGCATACTGGAAACAGGATTCGTAAGATTCCAAAAATATTCCAGCTTCTAAGAGTAATTCCAAGCAAAGAGCATAATACCAAGTAATCGCTGAATTGTCAATGTCCTCGTCTGAGATGTAATAAAGTTCGTTGATAAGATCAACTGCTTCGCTGATATGTTTCGTCCATACCTGCAAGATATGAAAGGTATGAAAGATATGAAACAGTAGAAGAGTGAATAGAAGATATTTACTATTGATTACCATGATTTCTATAAAAGATGGCAACAAGGCAAGTTTCACATGGATAAATTTCATCGCGCATGCTATTTTCAATATTTTTTTACCAAATTCTATGGCCTTTTCAAATTCACCTCTCAAAGCTCTAAGAATACATTATCGTATATGTATGATTAATTCGACTTTTGTTTGATCTTGATAGTATTACCTGATTTCGTACATCGCCAAAAATATTTCCGATATAAACATTACGTCTTCAGGGCAGAACCAATATATTTTTTTTGTTATTATCTCTATCATGAGATTCTCGAGGCGTTTGATAAAGTTGAAGTTAGCTGTACGTCGAAGAACTTTTACAGCAGCCAAGTAAATCTTGGCCTGTTTTAAAAAATTACCTGAATTTTCGAATCCTAATCTGAGACTTTGTAAAATGATCGACTTCGCAAGTTTTTCTTTTCTCTCTATCTAGATGAACATATTATGATCGTGTTTAGTTAATAATTTATATAACTTAAAAATGATTCATATATTAGTATAATCAAAAGAATACGATTGTCACCATAAGAATCGAAGAAAATCGTGCAAGATAAGATGCCAATTCCAACCTATCAAAAGCTGTAGGTCCTCGATAACGATTGACAAAATATCGTAAAAATTTTGTTCCTATTTGTAAATATAAGCTTTCTATGCAGATTACGTAACAAATAGCTATTGATGATTGTGGTATGGTAGTTCGCAACGCTATTGCTTTGTTATACATTATCTTTGCTTGCGAAAAATGACCTAGTGCCACGTTAGCATCGCCTAAAAATCATTTTCTTGAAATAATTATACAATTAGAACAAAATCAGCTACATACCCATCAATATCAAAATTATTCCTTTATTAACGATGGAATATACGTTACATTTTTCTTTTTTCCGACATTCGTTTTTTAATTTCTCGTTTTTTTGTTCGGCAAATTTAAGAATTTTTAAAGCATACATTGGCTCTGCAATGTAAATTAATCCTATGCTATATTCGATTAGAAATTCCAACATATCTTCTTCCGAACCTAGAATAAAGTCGTCTTATGATCGATTGATCGATCAAAAAAATAAACGTATATTTTTGCTAGGATCAAATACTACAACCTATTTGTTGCATATGTTGACTCAATTGCCAATATATGGAGTTAATTTTGTCATAACAATGACAGTTTCTGTAATCGATAGAATGAAATTCTTTCAAAAAAGTACGAAAAGGATGGGTTATTTTTTCGGGTTCGATAAAGGATTTTCTCAAGGAATTTAATCTGTATTTATCATATACGATATGATCTGAGACATTTGCAATATCTGATGAATATTCTGTAATAGGAGATATAATTTCGATGGAAGATATGTGACAAAAATGAATATGTATAAAGCGAAATGTGACCTTCTACTTCTTCATTTTCTTCATCATGGTTAAAGAGTGACAATAGGAATACTTCAGAGTTAACAGCATTTATCGACTTCAAAGTTCGTTGATTATCATTTTTAAGAAAATTTTGTTCCGCTCTTTTAAGTGCGTTAGTAATTATAGTCTGCAATAATAATACGACAAACTTGGCAAAAAATAGAGGAAGACCGTTTATAATAAAAAATGAAATGAATCGTGCAAAAAATTCTTAAAAGTAGAAAAATGTTATGAAAAAAATAATAATAAAATAAAATAAAAGAAAAATAATATAAAATATACTTCTTTACCTTGTTCGATAAATTTCTAGAGAATGTTTTTAAAAAGGAACTGCCACCGCATTCATTACATTTATGAGTTTCTCGTTTGTAAATCATATAAGTTTTGTACCAATAATCATCTTTTTCATTCCTTTGCAACATATTGTACAACATTTTATAAAACGAAAGGATCTTAAATTCCAATATCTTGCAATTAGAATAAGTGGCAAAGTTTGGTATCATAAAGTTGTCTTTAAAAATCGAAACAGATTTGATTTTTATACAATTTAGATGAATATGTTTAATAGTATGTAACTTACTAGAATTCGAGCAATTACATTGTACCAAATGATGCATATCAGAGAATGTTTTTCGTCTTATAAGTAAAGCATGTAAATAATCATCGGTATAAAAGAAGTGTCTTTGTATAGAAGCACATTCCACTACTCGTATCCGGATTAGTTCGGACACGGCTGCAAAACAAAAAATAAATAACTTTACAAAATAGTGTAATCATCGAACAATACAATTTACTTGCTTTCAGCTGTAATCAATGCCGTTGAATTTGTAAGATTTTGAACGATCCCCCGTATAAAAAGTTTACCGATTGCCGCAGCACATTTAATAAATTCTTTTTGATACGGATTCATCCTTTCAAAAATCATTCTTTTCAAACCTAAAATGATATAATCATATTACATATTTAATTTATATATTATGTTTCCTTTTAATACGCATCAAATTTATCAACATTCAGGTATCATAATAGTTACTATTATAATTCAAGGTGGCGTCAGCAAAACCAATATATCTATCATTAGTTATGCAAATAGGAAAAAGATTTGTTTTGGAAGAAGGTATCACGTCTTCCGGGAACAAATCAAAGGATACTTTTCTAATCATATAAGACTTCGGGAAAATTAGATTATATTTTTTTAATTCATTGTTACTAATAGTTAAAAAAGTAAGTCCGTTACTTTGCAAAGTCAAACTCAAAAATACTTCGCACCAGCCTATATCGTTTCGACTATATCTTTTTATAATTCTGTTTAAAACGATATATACTATTAATTATCAATATATCGATATCAATGTAATATCAATATATTTACTTGAACATTTCATAAAGAACTTACGTATCCAAATTTCTAGATATTGCGACAACATTAAGAAATTGACAGACAAACCCAGTTAAAAATTGGTTTTCTAGTCCTTCTAAAGGAATTTTTATTAATCTATTGTCTTCGAAAAGATTCTCCTCTATGTTGAAGGATTTAATATTCAAAGGTGGATTTAAAGTAGTTATTACTATCACTACGTTAATATTGTTCAAAGCTACTGATACAAAATACCAGGATGTCGAATCAGTATAATGGAAGTCGTCCAAAAATATACACATTTTATCACTCTGTAGCATATAAAAATTTTACATGAAAAATTTCGTTAAAATTTATTTAATTGTAAGCGTCACATACTTGATTTAAAATAAGGTTGAAAATTTCTCTCATTTTGACATAACGTTGCGAATGATCAGCTGCACAATACTCATTCGAAAGAGGAAAGGAAACTTTCATTAGAGTATTTAAGTAACAAAATTCATTCGAGGGTAGAAACGAACTCAATTTCTTTTTCAATATTCTTTCGCGATCTTTAATGCACTTGCAATCTTCTGCATTTAGTATCTGAAATGTAAGATCGATTTAATATAATTAATTATGCATCGTTAAATAATTCCTAAGTATTTACCAGTAAAATAATATAATAAATCACTGTGAATTCCTTTTCCGAATAAGAATAATGCAGAGGAAGTTGGATAACATTTATTTGTCTATTTTTAGCAATGCTGACGTAAGCATCGAGCAGTCTAGATTTACCAGATCTTTCATCACCCTAAAAATATTAACCAAAGTTAACAAAAATCTTCTTAAAATTCTATCGCATCAAATTTCAAACCATTATCAATATTCCAGAATAATTTCTATCCATCACTCCGATATTATCTAAAATATCATTGAAAACTTCCAATTCTTCAGAACGACCCAAAATAGGATAACGATAATACAAGTTCGAAGTTTTAACCGGTGGTAGCTGTATACTATAAAACGCAAATTTGACAGCTCAATTTGAATAATCTATTGAACACAAATTTGAGATTATAATAAAAATATTATTTACGAAGGTATTCCAAGAAACTCGTAAACGTGACACTTTCCAATTTTTTTTATTTCGTGTATACCACGCGACTTGAATGCAGTTCTGCTTAAATTACTGTGAATTATGGTATCGTAGTCGCAAGATATCTTTAATTGGTTAATATTTATTAAAAATCTATGTTAAGCGAAGAAGGAAAATATCGAAAGAAAATAATAAAAGATTAATATATACATATATAAAAATAACCTTATCGTATGAAATTTCCATCATGCCCTTAGCATAGGTCAGTGGCGTACCGATGATCATATACTCTTTTCTCGTGTTGTGACCAACAACTCCACAATAGGCCATACCTTGATATAAACACATAAAGATTAAAGGATTTCAAAAAAAAAAATAGTATACTTTATAAATCACACCTGTAGATACACCAATCGATACACCACGTATATCTAGATTATTTTTAAGAGCATGTAATATTTTAAACGCGCATGTTATTGCATTTTGCGTCATTTTCTCATTGTTAGTAATAATTCCGATCAATTCTTTTAATCCAAAAACAATCGAAAATAAAATATTGCTTTCATACATATTCATTAAATACATACATGCCGAGAAAGGACGGATTATACTGTAAAATTAGTATAATGTTATATTCCGTAGTATTTAAAGACGTTACACACAAAATTAGATGAAGTTACCTATGTAGAAGCAAATAACACTCGTCCATCAAATAAATAAATTCCAAGGTATTGGAATTAGAGGGTATAATATCTATATAAATAATTGTTACTCGTCTTGTTTCCATTAGATATTCCAACGGTTGGTTAAGTGCGATCTGTTGCAATTAAGACAAAGAGTATGTAAAACTTGTTTGACTTCGTTCAAATCGTAGAATTTTACTTGCTGGGTAACTGTATGTATTAGATAAATTTTCAGCTGAATTCCAATATTTCGTTTTATTGCTTCAAGCATAGAAGTTCGTGCTAGAAAGAAAATGAGAAATTATATAATTAATAATTATTTTTTTTTAATTATTTTTTTTATTAATTTATAATAATTTTTGTTAATTATGATGTACGTGAAAACATTTCTTGGTCTTGATCTTCTTCGGAACTGGTACTTTCTTCTGTTGAGTCCATAGTTGTTTTCATTAATAGCTCACTTAATTTTTGCAACATTGCAGGATCCCAATGATTGGAATTATTTGTGATTAATGGTCTGATCGTAGTTCTACGCGGTTTTAGTTTTTTGTTATATTTTAGTATTTTAATTATCTGGAAAAAATTGGAACAAATGATTGTCTTGAATAGACAGTATATTAGTTCAAAAATCTTTTAGCAAACTTTTATATTATGCGCATCCTTGATCACATATTCGTATTTGGAAGGTGTACAATATTCCCAGGCCTTTGTAGACAAAATTAAATCACCAGGTAGAGAAATATCCTGTGCTTTTTTAAAATCTAAAAGCGGTTGACCCGCGATAACGTAATGTCGTGATAGTTCGTTTCCGAGGATACTAAATATTACGTTTCCAGCCGAAATAACTATGTTCACTATTTAGAAAAACATAAGAAAGATTTTTGATATCGAATGAAAATGGGCTAACTATTAATATTTACTTTTCAACTTAAATTCTGCATTTTCTTCTATGGCCATTACTGCATTTTTTACATTAAAAGCACAGTTTATCACCTTTGGCATAATGTTTAATATTAATTCACCTTGATGAATCCTCCATAAAGATAGTATCGTGTCCTCTGATTAGTTTTAAGTTATTATTTTTTGCTCTTAGGAGGAATATGTATATAATTATGTATACGTACGCGAAATTTTAAAAACGTCTCCTTCTACTGTATATATTTCACTGATTATAACGTTAAAATATTTATTTAATAAAATGGTAAAAGCATACATTCCACCGTTCTCGGCATTTCTGAATGTATTGTAACGATTTGTTAAATCTGATAGAAAAAATATATGGATGCGAATTATTTTTTATAATAATTATATACATACACACACACACCCACACACAAATATAATTAGAAGATACTCAAATTAACCTGAAATATCAATAAATAGTAAAATCGCATCAAATTGATCCTTAATCTTCTTATTTAAATCTTTGGCTAGGATAATTTCGTTTGGTACAAAAGTTGCCATGAGGCGGGTGAATTTATTACTTGCTTCAATATCTAAAGCCTGAAACAATAAATAACATTTTTAAATCATCCAATTGTTTTTCTCTATTTACATATAATTATAAACTAACATCTTTCACAGAATTTCGTTCATTTTCTAGATCATTCGATTTTGAAGTCAATCTGGATAGTAAAGAATTATTCCTAGGTCTGAATGTCTTCTCCATCTTTATGTTAATTATTTATCATATACGAAATTATAAATAAATTTATTAATGATTAAACTTCATGTTGTATATATTGCGATATCTTATGTTTTGTGTAATATTCTATTTATCGATGAATGATAACATAATGGTTAAGTTAATTTCTATAATATCAACAAAGATAAAGTTTTTCTCACCAGATGGCTATTCTTTCTAGTACATTGATCGTTTAGATTGTAGATTAGTACTCTAGTTTCTTAACCAGAGCAAATCATCGACGAAGAAACATTATTTTTTCAAATGTTGTTTTTCAAAGAAAATAATGCTTTTTCAAAAATTCAAGAAACTTATGTCCTCGTGTTAACTGCAATGATCTTTAAAATGAGATTACTTTCATCAAAATCGGTACTCATCGTTAACGTAAATCATCATAAAATGAGGGGCGATGAACAACTTTAATTTTTATAACAGAACACTTATTACTCGTTACCTCTTGGAATGATTTTTTGCTTCATAGATATTCAACGTGTTTACGTTTATCTTATCGAAGCGATTAGAGCGATATTTACAGCTAATTTCGTATATAAACTATAAAGGAAAAACTGAAAAATTGATTAAACGTTTTATCGATCTAACGAAAAATATTACGTGTAAATGTATTATAGTCGAGATTAAAAATGTCGAGTTTATTTTCTTTTCTCATTTTAATATAATACGGAATAAACGACAAGTGGTGTATTTTGATAGTACATTCTTTTTTCCTTTTTTAATGCTTTTACATAATCACTTATACGAAGTATCAATCGATTAACAAAGTCGATGAATGAGATAGACATTTTATCTGTTCCTCTTAAAAAATAATATTAATTTGGCATACAATGATATTAATCAAGCGTGTGAATGAGTTAGATATTCACCCATCTTTTACTAAATGAAGCACGCTGTCCCGAGTAATACCACTTTCTCTCAAGGATAACTCTAATTCTTCTAATCGTTTTGGTGAATATCTGTCGAGAAAAATAAAAAGAAATAAAACATTCGAAGGATATCTAATTCGAAAGTTGAAAAGAAAAATTAAAGTATCCTAAAGAAAATATATCTTACCCACTAACGAGGATTTTATATCCTTTGTGCCAAGTTGCAGGTAAAGCCTCATTCAATAGTTCGTAAAGTTTAGCGATGAAATCGTCTGCAGATAAGTGAACGAGATAAACAGTGCCGCCATTCAATGATCTCACCTTCAAACGAAGCTCTCCGGACTTTCCACTGGGCTCGTTAATTTGATGTAAGATAGGAGGCTGAAACACCGATTCGATATTAACACGTTTCATTAACATCAATTTCATACTAACACCTAAAACGATACGATCTAATTACTCATAAAATAATTTTAAAATTTATTATCTTACAGCTGGTTTGCTAGCATGCGTCGCTGATTTAGAAATTCGAGGATTTCTCGGTGATTCTGATTCCGAAGATTTACCAGACATTTTACTTTCATCTTCGGACAATGATTTTGATTTAGAAATATTCGATCTGCTAAATCGAAGATTTGATATACTTGCCGATCTTGATCGAGTTCGCGAACGATCGTTCATCTTCTCTAAACGACTACAAAATATCATCCAACTTATTTTATATTTTATTAATAACGAGTAATTCGATATAGGAAGATCTTTACATTGGTGATAATTTTGATGATGATCTATCGTTGCAATGATGTGGATAATTTCGTCCGCTACTTGGAAATCTCGAAACATTTCTGAGTTTAGAATTCCTTTCTCTTACCAACAGATCATATTCGATATTCTTTGTAGCGAGATCTCGCTGTAGTAAAAGTACAAGGATTAGAATCAAAGCAAGGATAGGACAAGATAAAAAGCAAGGAAAGATAATAAAGGATTAGAAATTGATTATTCTTTCTTACTTTCTCTTTACGACTGCTCAAAGCTAGCTCAGCATTAATGTGAGATTGAAGATGAGAATCAGAACAAACGTTATTGTGCGAAGCTAAAATTTGAGATCTCAAGGAAAGAATATCGACAGATTGTGAATCTGGAGAATTTTTTGATTTCAGTGATCTACAAACAAACGTTGATTATTATTCGTTATAACAACTTATTATTTATAAACATAATTGTAAAACCTCGTGGCGAAAGATGAAGCAAAATCAATGTTGCAAGGACTCTCTTTTACTCTTGGACTGCATTGACGAGAAGAATTCGACGATGTCTTCGAATTACGAAGACGAATCGATGATGATCCGTCTTTCGACGTTTGCTTTCCTAATCGATAACCGTGGCCAGGAAAAACATTAACATTATTTGTGTACACTTCCGATCTATGATCTTCGACCTGAATAAAGGAATATAAAAATTATGATAAAGTCTAATCGGAGTATTTATCATAATTATTTTTACTTTGAAAGGTACTCCGTTTGGATAAGCTTCTTGTAATTCAGATGGGAAATAACCATCGAGAATATCACGTATGAAGGAAGTTGTCCTTGGATCATTGTAAAGACGCAAAGGACTATCTTGGACCAACATTCCGTTCTTGTAAAATTTCAAGGACATGCAGGACAATGTCTTGAAAAAACAAATGTATTTAATAGGAAAAGGAACTTATTTTATGTTCATTTCGATCGATCAATTTTTTTTTTTGGATTAGAAATAAAAATAAAGTTGTTTTCTTTCTTTTTTTTTTCACAGTAATCAAAAAAATACAAAATGGATTAAAAGGAGTAGGGATTAACATTAGAACGGCAAAAACAAAACAACGATATATTTACCTTGAAACTTGCTCCACTACCTTTTTCATTATGATGCACGTGGACCTCTCCCTTTCCTGCGGCTACATTTAATCGATCGATGTTAGCGATAAGTTGTTCGTAACAAGATTCAATGAAATTACTGAAACTGACGGTCCCTAATCAATTCAACGGTTTATTTGCATTTTAAAAGATTCATTTATAAATAGACTTACTTAATAGAATATTCTTTATTTAATGTTGAAGTGCCATTATCTCCGACCCAGATTAATCCATAATCGGCTAAGAATTTCTATGTAATAAACCCAATCTTTTTTTAATATACATACATACATACATACATACATACATACATACATACATACATACATATATATTAGAATGGATATATAAATTAGTTAACGTGCCAATTGCTAAAGCAAGAAAAGAAATAATTTACATATTATATAAAATAGAATAACATTTTTAGTTCAAGTCAAATACTCCGAGAGTTTAAATTGATATAAAATAATTTACGTTACATGTAGAATACTTAAGAGAAAAAAAGAAATCTTCAAAATTTGTTATCGATAGACTTTATAAAGATCATTCTTTTTTTATGAAAAAGTATAAAGAAAAAAAAAAGAAATGGAGGGAAAAACAGTTATCCGATTTGAAATAATTGTTACTTTATCCATTTCATTTATATAAAAAAAAAAGGGAAAGTAAATTAAATCGAACCTCCATCTCAAAGATTTTATGTTCGAGTATGAGGCATCGTTTGTAAAGGTATCCCGAATTGTCAGTTTGATTAGTTCGTTGTTGGTATTCCTTTTTCCTAAGGGTTTCTTGGTTTTTGCATTTCGTCTCCAAGTCCTTCACCTGGGCCAAATTATGTGAGGTCGAACATTATCCCACCGTAAGATGTGTATTTATTCTTACAAAGACGGCTAAAGCACGGCTAAAGAACCTTCCGTTTGAATCTTTCGATTTCCTGATCTTTGTCATGCAATCGTTCCTCCGCCTTAGATAAAAGATTCTGCATCTTGTGCATCTGTGACTCGGCCAGGTACAATTGTTTCGTCACTATACTTATGAATTCGCTTTCTACAAATCAAGGAACGTTGAAATCTTTTTCTATTTTCTTTGTTAATTTAATTCGTAATTATTTTTAGAGATAATTTGTTCGAAATTTTTTTCTTTTTATTACTATTATTATTATTTTTTTTTAATTTTATGATAATTCGTATGGTACCTTCTTCAATGGTGTTATTTACATGTATGGGAACATTCGAGGATCTTTCAAGTATTTTATTGTTATTCATCCATAATCGTCTACCACTAAAACATGCCCCTGAATTCTACAAAAGTTTGTAATGTTTTAATTGTATTACCGAAGTACATATGTATATTATCTTGCGATAAGATTATTATTTCTACCGTTTTATTCGTATCTGCCCACGACGTGCCAGGATTAGAAACGATTTTTGGTCTCTGCGATTTATCGATATTTCCATTATCTAATCTTTCATTGTCAGTACCACTCAATACGTAAGAAGAGTTAGATGTTACTTTTTTTAATCTGAAGAAATGAGATGTCAATTGATTTTATATTTTGCTTATAATGAAAATTTTATATGACAAAGGATACAACTCGGAAGATCGTTTTTGTCCCCTTTTTTTATCAAGATGTTTACTATATAATATATATATAGAAAATAAGATAACTATATAATGTATATAAAAAAACAATACTTGTGTTTGCTGTTACGCGAAGAAACGAATTGATGTTTCTTTTCCGAATTCCCTGTTGGATCCGATTGACTCATTCTGCCTAGGATCTCGTTCATTAATGAATTCGATAACATTTACGTCAAAAATTTTTTGAGGTTATCCAAAAATAACGTTTGTCCACGGTAATGTTTGAAATAGTCTAGATAAAGAGAGCTAAATGGATCTATGAAAATCAATAACAATCTGCGATCGATATATATATGTATGTATATAGAATTGCGATCGTTCTATTATTTATTAGTGTATAAAAAAAGCGAATTCCATTCTATTCATATTTGAAGTACAATTTATACATCGAATTTCGAATCTTTTATGCATATTTTATATGACGAAAAGTAAAAGTATATCGTGTATGGTGTGGTGTATATATATATATGTATGTATGTATACTTTTACTTTTTTATACATATCCATACACACACACATACATACACATATACACATATGCATACATATTACATATCTGATTGACTTTGACCCATATACGATATAACTGTAGAGATATATAAAACATACAATATTTGTATAGGTGTTACACATTGAAGAAATTCTTTTATTTCATTATCACGCATACAAGAATTATTTTCCAAGAAATGATCGTTACCACACTATAATACTCATGAAAGTTTATTGGAAGGTTATGTGTCAAGCGATGTATTATCGATATTGGGCTAAAAATAGATTAATGATTGATGAGGATCCCTAAGGGAGGTTACTTTTACAAAATAAATGAAGCTGAATGTGTTTCTGGATTAATAAATAAAATATTAATTCGTTGCAATATCTTTTCTTAGTGTTTCTCAACCATTTGCTATAATCTTATATATCAATGTGAATATAAGATTGAGAATCATTGATCTATAGCTTTATGCTATTCGTTGAATCTGTAAGCAAGAGGGTACGACAAATCTTAGGTACGCTCCTGTTTAAATTACGAGACGACGCAGTATCTTACGATCGATTATAGCGAAATCTCCGCATTGTATTTCGTTAATCGTAAACACGTTTTTTATGTCGGCCTTTTCGTAGATGCTCGTCGTATCGTTGTGTTCAAATGAAAACAATCGTGTTTGCTCAAACATAAGATGGATAGTGAAAGATAGCATGGTCAAGAGTGGATAAAGAAGAAATCAAGTGAGAGAGAATATTCGAGTGGGCCACGTGATCATATGTCTCGTCAGATTATTATTTATAATATTTCGTATAAATATAAAGTCAACGTAATTCGATCAAGCATTTATGTTTACGCATTTTTTACGTTTTTGATCGATTCAGCGTTATCTTAAAAAAAGTTTCTCGTACAAACGTGACACGTGTATGCAAGATTAGATCAATCAAAAAGCATTCGAGTGCGTATTTCATGTCGTAGCTTAACAGCTGTGACCTTGAAAATATGTTAACGAAATTATAAAAGTTAGGAATATAAAGAAATTTGTTTAGTTCGAGGCCTTGCCTCGGTGCTATACGATCCTGAAGGCGATCGCAGCGCCACCACGCAGTCTCGTTCGCGATCGAAGGTTGGAAGGGCGCGCGGAGTAGTGGGGGAGCCGGCACGGGAGTCGTATCCCGCGTGCGAGCGAGCGTACACACGTGTGCCCCCTCCGCTCTCTTCTCGCCACGCACGTACCAACCGTGAACGAACGAAACGGACGAAAATGTCGTCGCGGAAGAAGTCGAACGTATCGTCAGAGCTCTCGGTTCAACGCTGGAACTCTTCGAAAGTGAGTAAGTTTCATTTGTTTTGATATTATTCCGTCTTTTTTCTTCCAAGTTTTTTTTCATCTAACATGTTCCTTATTCTGGGATATACACCCATAGTCCCTGAGCTATTCTATTTGCCGAACGGTTGCTACTTACATACATATACTTGTGTCTATGGAAACGAGTAACGTTTATTTCGCAAAGCTTAGTGAATGTTCAATTAGATATAATAATTGCATATGTATGTATGTGTATATGAATATATATATACATGCACATATACATATACATGTATGTGTGCACGAAACATACTGTTTCCTGTGAGTAGTTAGTATTGTCGATGACGACATTAACGGAAGAAGCTATTCTTTTTTGTGTACTGCTCCCTCTTAGTACCGTAAGATATAATTTTGTTTTTAATATGTATATAGATAGCACATTCTCTCTTTCTCTCTCTCCCTCTCCCTCCCTCTCTCCCTCTCTCTCTCTCTCTCTCACTCACACACTTCTAATGGATTATACTTTATTTTTTTTGAGTACATATGTGTTTGCTTGTCTGATACGTTTCATTATTATGTCTCATTTAGCAAAATAACAATTTCATAAATGTATACATGTAGACAATATAGAATAAATGGACGTTTCGTCGGCATAGAAAATAGAGATTAGAATTGAAAAGGTCGAATCGTTGGCACTCGCCCTTTAAAGTCGTCCATCTTTAATTGTCCACTCATTGTGTCGCGAATCTTTAAGCGAATCGGAGCAGTGATCAGTTTCTTTATCTTTCTGTCTCTGTCTTTCTCTCTCCCTCTCTCTTTATTTTTCGGCGATGACAGCTCAACATATTTTGTGATGACGCAATGAGTCGTTTTTTTCTTTGGCTGTTTTTATTCTTAAAGATTTTTTGCTATATATTGAACGTTCGGGTCAACTTTACGACAGTTGGACGAACTCCTGTTGCAAAATATTGACCTTGCTTTAAATCAATGACTAAACCAATCGCGGTGATTGTATTTGTACTTAATCCTTTCACGTTTAGTTCGTAATAGCGATGAAAAACATTTAGCTAATACTCTTTCTTCGTTCTTTGAGAATTAAAGTTGCGTAAAATAAATTCTTTTTGCCTTTTTTTTTCATTTTTTTTTTCACCGTGTTATCATATTGTTATGTAAATAGTCTAACGACATTCGTTTAATACAGTTTTAAGTTGCATCGTTTCTTTCTTATGTGATCGTAGAAAAGAGGTTATGTATATTTGTCCTAAGGGATATCTATCTATACATAAATAATATATATATATATATATATATATATATATATATATATATATATATATGTTACATCTCTCCCATCACGTGTCCAGTTTCGTGCTGACTCACAGTGTACGATTCCATTGGTCAAGTCTCATGATCATCTTGATTGTGATTTTTATAAGCTTAACTACGGAATAATTAAAGTTGACGGTTAAAGTTTTTTTTCTTTTTTTTTGTGAGAATTAATGTTTTTCCTGGAAAGGAATTATTGAAACGTGCAAGAAAATGGCCACGGTCATCGTCCGTGTGTCAATGATGATCGATTGATGACCGTAGTATATCGATGTATATCGATGAACAAAAATTTTACGATGTTCTTGTTTTCTTTTGCCTTTATTTTATCCTTTAATGATTCATTACAATCATATTTACATTGCAAACAAGTTAGAATTATTTTCAAAGTAATTATTTCAAGTTTTCCTCCATCATTCTTTTCCGTTTTTTTTCCCTTTTTTTTCTTCTTTTTTTCTTTTTTCTTCTTTCTATCTCCTTTCGAGATTAGTTTAGCTTCCTTTTTGTTAATGAATTTTAATAAAGTATTCGAATTGATAAATAAATAAATAAATGAATAAATACATAGATAATGAATAAATAAATAAACAAATAAATTTTATTTTATTTTTCGTCTATGGTTTTGTTCGTAACACTAGTGACGACATATCGATCGTTTTCCCGATCATCCTATGCTCGATTTGCAATGCTCGTGATAAAAAGAAAGGAAAAAAATACTACTCGTGGGAATTGTCGACAAAAGCTTTTCTTCTATAATTTGAAATTCATTGTGATTGAACGAATGATTTCCAGAATCGACCACGTAGTGCATAATTATTAGGTGTCATGTGTTTTCCTTGCACAATCTTACGAATTATTACGAATCATTCCAAGAAGGTTACTATTATCCTTTTTTTTTGTGATTATATCTGCATTTTTTATGGACGTTGTTTAGAATCATTAAAATCTTTAAATATTTTCTGTAAAGTTATTTATGTCAATACGATTATATAATTAAAATTTATTTACTTATTTAACTGGTCAAGCTATTCTTTTCGATAAAAAATAAAGTATTCTTTCTTAAAGTACCGTTTCAATCAATAGACTGGATTTAGTAAATGTGAATCTTTTGTTAAATATAATTAAATTAAAAAAATTGGTTTCTTCTTGTGAATGTTCAATTAAAAAAACAATTTATCTTGAAAATTAATCTATAAATTAGTTTGGCACACATATATATCTATATATCATTAAAAATGTACAATCCGATTTATGTTAGGTTTACATAAAACAATGATTTTTCAAGATTTACGAGTTACTTTTACGTTAAGATTGTAAAAAGACATTAATTAATGAGAACTTAGTATATCAATATTAAATTAATATAGAATTGACATATAATCATGATTTTATACGTTTATAGAGGTCGAACTATTAGTATTTATTTATATCTATCAACAATTAATTATCTTAATTAGATAAGAAGTTAATTGGATGCTCATAGAACACTAATATATGTGTATATATATATATATATATATATATATATATATAATTTAAATTATATAATCAAAATTAAATTTATATTGCTAGCTCGTTGAAATTTGTGTAAAACTATATGGTGAAAACTAATAGTAAGTATTATTTTTCACCTACGACTTCTAATCATTGCAACCTGCAAAAATGCATTTTTATTGGATTGTGCGTTGCATTGTGCAGGAAAAAATGCAATATAGTTACGTTTCTTAGAAAATAGTGTTTACTTCTAAGAACTAGTCTACGTAATTAAATACTTAAGTATCTACGTAAGTAGTTAAAATCCAAACAAAATTATCTACGTAAGTAAGTACTTAAGAAAAGAAATATTAACTTTATCATAAATGTGCAATTACTCAGCATAAGTAAATTCTTCTCGGCGATATATTATTATTAAAGTGTATTTTTTATTAATTCCTAACGGTAAATAATAATGTAACAAGCTATCTATGTATCATCGTTCTAATCTTCGTTTAGAAGAATATTGAAAAAAATTGATTATGATTTGTGAAATGTAAATCATTCATAAATTTTTCTAGTTGAATTAATTATTTTACTTCTTTTTTTTTCTCCCTTTTCTTTATGTTAAAAGTTGTGTATTATTTTAATTAACTTACTTTTCAATTTATTCTATACACATAGTTTTATTCTATACGCGTAAGCATTTTCCTTTTCTCATTTTCTTCTTTTCCTTTTTGTTTTTCTAATTCTTTCAAACAAGAATTGTTTGATCCTATTCAGACGAGAATGCGAAGGACAGAACTTAGGAAACACATTCTTTGACGTATCTTTGCAAGACATTGAAGTATGCTAGTAGTTTGATTTCTATTAAAAAAGTAAGAAGAATCTTGTTTATTTTGAAATTATCGTATTATTATGATGCTTGACATATTTATGAAATTTATTTTATGTAATTTATTAGTTTACATCAAATTGATACGAACTTTAGTTTGGACGATAGATACTTTTTCTTTTTCAAAGAATAGAATTCGTTTGGATTTTAAGAGTTATTTAATAAATTAATTCGTTTCCATTTTTTTTACCACTTAAACATAACTATATAAAATTGTTTTTGTAGAACATTCTTCTTTAATAGGTAATATCATTCTTATTAATCCTTTAATGTACGTGGAATTTTTTTCTTTTTTATTTTTAACAGAAATTTTCAAAAGAAGAATATATATACATATATTATACTACCTATTGAGTACATTCAAAGGAATATTATTATCTTAATTTTTTTTCACAAAATTCAATACAAAATATCTACATCGTATATGTATATATAAGCGTAGAAATTAATGCGTTCTATTATTTTAATCGTCGCATACGTTGAAAGTTTAAACAAATGGAAAATATGTAGATGAACTAATAGAACGTTATGAAATACGGGAAAATTTAAGCAAGGCTGATCATGATCGTCATATTTTTATATCTTTCCCCTCTCTCTCTTTATCTTTCTCCCTCTCCCCGCACCCTCTCCTCTCCTCTTCTTCATTATATTCTTCTGTAAGGCGGTCGGCGACTCGTAAGAAGGTGACAGCGGTGGGGGTGGGAAAGGCAGAAGAAGGCGTCTCGCCTTCAGTTCGATCGACTTTCAGTTTACTCGACGAGAGTGCATCGAATCTTTTGCTCCATCGAGTGTATAACATGTCGTAGATTTTGTTGAAAAACCAGCTCGTGATCCAGCTGGACCACGTGGCTCAAATTGTTGACAGTTGATTGAAGACAATTTGTGACTTTATCGTGAATATTTTGGGTCGATTTATTTTTTATATATTTCTACGGGAAAATTGATTAAAAGTAATCGTGAAAGATCGCAAAAATAATTAGCATTTAATATACATCTATGTTATAATATATAATTTTTATTGATTGATTCATTATATCGAAGATGAAATATTCTTATTGAAAGATATACATACGTATATAATCTTTTAGTATTATCGGAAATATCACGTTGATTTGAATAAATTTTTATATTGACGTATCGACCTTCCGATGTTACATAAGAAAAGCAACAGGTGTTGTCGCTAGCATTTACATAAATACGTTTGCAAGGTACTATATTGATTTTAAAGTAAATTAAAAAAAAAAAAGAAAAAAAAAAGAAGTTTGTAATTTAATTAATGGACTGGTTATTTTGAAGGTCATTCTTTCTCTTATCATATTATTTTATTTTATTTCCATGTATATTTCCATTTTTATTTCTTTTTTATTTCGTTTTTATTTGTTTACTTATTTAATTATTTTTTAAAGTGAAATTATGTCAAATACGTGGATAGGTCCACATTCTTTTCCCTTGAAGAACTTAAGGATCGTAGATATGAATAGCTTGTTGGAATTCTTGAGTCGTTAGGTCGATATGAAATTCTGGGATATACACGTCGTCTTATTGATCTTAAAGTCAGTGAATAACAATGACATTAATAAAATGCATTGTTGGCATCGTATGTTTTTTCCAATCAATCGTCCTTGTTTTTTTGTTTTAATATAAATTTTTCAAAAGAGAAATCGAAGTTATCTATCCGTCAATCAATAATATTCGACGAACAAAAAAATACTTTAATTAATAATACATAAAAAACAATATAAATAGTTAAAATAATATATATATATATATATATATATATATATATATATAAAGTAGTCAATGTTATAATACATGAAACAACATATACACTAATTTATTATGTATTATAAGCGAAAGATAAAATGCTGTTGCATATATTCATTATATTCATATGTAGTTGTATAATGTACATTATACACACACACATATATATATATAGTTATATACATGTAATTAGTCGCATTAATAGGAAAAAAATATTTTACGGTCTATACGATAAGTGATAACGATTGATAGAAGCATTTGTTAGTGTTTAACAAATAAAACGAAACTAGAAGTATTTGTTATTTGTTTATATATTTTAGTATCAAATATCTCTTTGTACTTTTTTCTTTTTAAAACTGTTTGTATAAATATTTAATTATTTATAATGGAAAAAAAATATGATTAATAATGAAGCTTTTATGGTTAACGCATACGATATTGTTGATATTCAAACCTTGTGACGGAAGTTATATAAAGAGGAACAGATTCTGCATCTATGATTCGTAATTGTATATATATATATGTATAGTTCGTTATGTCTGCATTCAATTACGTCAGTCGCTTCGTAAAAATACAGCTGAACGTTTCTGTTTAATTTCAATTTTCCGTGATACGGTTTGTTTTAGATTCGTCCAAATAACGGAAATAAATAATTATTTATAAATTCATTCATCTTTCATAATAATTACTGAATCATAAAGATAAGACGTAGGAAAATAATTATTTCATTCGTTTATATAATTTTCTTTTCTCTCTTTGTTCTTTTAGAATCCAAGAAGATCCTCATTTTTTCAACTAAGAAGAGATAAATTTCATTTGTACTTACTACTTCACAAAAATGGAAGACTCACCGAGGTAAATATGCATAATCGTAATATTGTATAAAGTTCGATGTAGAGCACGGAGTGGAAGAATTTAAATATTCGTACAATAGAAACGTATTTTCATCTCACTGTACGAATAATTAAGTCTTATCACCCATACTGTATTTATACACACACACACACACACACACATATATATGTATATATTTAAAAATACGAATATGTGAATTTGTTTCGCAGATACGAGGATCCCGGCATGTATAAAACACGATCGCCCTATAGTCTGCGGAGATTGGGAGGTAAGATAATAATAATCACGATCTCTTTCTTTTTCTTGTTTTTTCTTTTTTTTCCAAATACCACGAGCAATTATTAATAATATTTTTATCATAATTATTATTACCACGCGAACTTTTTTTCTTATTGTTACTAGTGTTATTCCTCTTATTCAAATGATCGATAATTCGTAGAAAAGAATATTTTTATTCGTTGAATAGTGTATGTATATCGGACGGTGTAAATAGTCAGTATCGATTAATACGTGTTACGATATCATCGACGTAAGGAGACACCATCATCGCTTATGCGACATCTGAGAAAGTTTCTCTTGATAGTATGAATATTTTATTTCGATTTTACGCGGAAATATTATTGCATCGTTAATCAAAAGATAAATAGTTCGATAGTAGTCATACTTTTTTTTATTTATACACATTATCAACGACGTAGGAAAGTTCATTGGAAAATTAGTTTACTCACAAAGAACGGACTATTGTCATTTTCTTGATTGATCGATGTTTCGTCCGCACTTAATTGAATAACACATAAGTATTGTTCGATCATCAATCGTAATCGCTTGAATAACAAATGTTAACACTCCGATAACGTGTTACATTCGTACTCATTTTTCAGACATGGTGCCGGCAAGAGTTGTCCTCTATATGCTCTCTTTCTCCGGGTTTCTCGTTTCCTTTATGATGAGAACTGATATCAATCTTGCGATGGTGGCCATGGCAAAACCAGCTATGACGTCGTCAAATGCCACGGTCACCGAGACGTCTCATTATTGTTACAAACCGGCGAACATTTCGCACGTGGAGAATAACAACAGCAATAGTAACGCTATTAGACCGGAGGTACATAATAAATAACATTTTTTCAATTATTATCTTTGATATAACAAATTTTGTCAAACTATTTTTTTGGAATCTACATAGAAATGATCCCTTCCTATCTTAACATCTAATCGATTGTATTTTCTTTACAAATTGTTTCGAATTATCACGTAATATTATACGATAGGTTGTTTGCTGCTTCTTACTTTATATTTTACTTACATAAGCTATAACAATTTAGTATTGCGTATTCATAAGAACTTCATGTGTTACACTTAATGTATCTTTTCATTCCCCTTCAAACTCATCTACGATTATTTCATTGGAAAATTATGCGATAGATCACGTTTTTTGTTGTTTACTTCTCAAATGGATATTTGCTTCGTATATAAAAATATTTATACAGAAAGGAGATTGCGTTTATGTTGACAAGAGTTTAAATTCTTCTTTTATAGACTCATGTGACACTCCAATTATTTATTTCTTTATCGAAAGATCTTTTTATATAATCGCAACTTTCTTGTCGAGAGAAGAGGAATGGTTTTATCGATCGTACACCTTTTCTTGTTTACAGGAAGAGGGTGAGTTCGACTGGAGTCCAGCCATTCAGTCTGCCATTCTTGGCTCCTTCTATTGGTGTTACATATTATCACAAATTGTGGGTGGCGTTTTAACTCAATATTTTGGTACGAAGACTGTCTTCGGTGGGTCGCAACTTTTAACTGCAATTTGCAGTTTACTTATGCCCAGCGCTGCTGAAATTCATTACGGTGCTATGATAGCTCTCCGAAGTATACAAGGAGTCGCTAGTGTATGTCCAATCGTTTTAATTCATTTCCAATATTTCATACGTTTACGTGTTCGAAAACAAGAAATATTTGTTTAGGGATTAACTTGGCCAGCTATGTATGCCATTGTTGGACATTGGATTCCACCGGTAGAAAGATCTCGTTTCATGTCTTCCTTTCAAGGTAAGTGTTCGGATGGCCGATACGCTAATACAAGTTCTTTTGTGTGTTACAGTGAAACTTCGATACGTATCGAACCATATTATTATATAATAAATACTATTATGATTTATCATGTTTCCCAAATCATATATAACGTGCGGAAAAAAATAGCACGTTGCTTATTGATCTCTGTTGATGATTATAATACCGTGATATACTAATGTACACTTCTTTCAGAGTGGAATATACGGAAGTTCGATTGAGAAACTATTCGCAACATCAAGCTATATTTACTGTCAAAATTCAAGTCCGGATCAAGAAATTTATAACATATATTATGTGCATATGCTGTCTTGTTGTTATAGATAGATACGATAATTCTGTGACTATAGTCACGATCGTTGATATTGATCTTTTTGATTGGTTTAGCTCCACACGTTGGTTGTATTCGCCGGACCGAGGGGTATACTCAACAGCGACCACTCAACAGCATGAGAAAGGCCGAGTATACTTCCAGCTGGTAGAATCAGCCGGACTCTACGTGCACACGTTGTATAATGTTATTCGTTCATTCTCTTACATGTCAGTTCTGTCTTTCTAAAATCTGCATTCGTTCGACACGTATTTCTAATCATCCTTCTCACTCAAACTTTCCCAGAGACGGACCACAGACCGAATAGAAATTTAGAGAATATAAATTACTTATTCTTTTAACATGTAGATTATCCTATTTGTAAGGAGATTGTACTTTAGTCATAAGAAAGATCGATCTCTTTCCAGAGCTCTGTTATCATTACGTTCGATATCTCGTACGTAGAAAGATTCTTTCTTTATCGATTTTCTTTGGAGACCTTAACTTTACCTACGATTTAAACGCTCGTAGAACAATATTGACACGTATCAAACATAAATATAAACGTTCGATTAGTTTGTCGTGTGACTCTGGTCTCTGTGTAAGACGAGTGTGTTTATTCATTTAGCGGGGAGAGCTATTATATGCTCGAACTGTTTTCAGGTATAGAAGTTTCATTGTCCCACTGTACAGCCTCATCATTCATCACCCCCTCGTCCCTTCGTACTAAGTCTCTAGTTAAATCGCTTTACAGGGTTGATTCATGCTCACCACCGTCAACGAGAGATCATCGACGGCACGTGCGAATCGTGAAACTAGCCCCGGCCGAGGTCATTCAACAAGCCTCATGTTTCAGCTTCCTTCCTGGTCGTGGGGTGAGCCACACCTAACATCTAGATTATCTATATTCAGGGTTCAGCTTTGGGATCGGATTGACCTATCCGTTGTGCGGATTCATCATCGCTCACTTTGGATGGCAAGTGGTTTTCTACACGACCGGTACCATCGGAATAACTTGGTGTCTCTTCTGGTACTTCTTTGCCTTCGACACACCAGCTGCACATCCAAGGATCTCTCAACAGGAACTGCGTTACATACGTGGAAGCATCGGCAATCAAGTTTTGGGAACGAACGAGGTAGATTCCGATATTTGTCTCGAACGAATGAAAACGTACGATTTTTTTCAATCGAATGTCTTGATCTTGATTTTAAAGGGAATGCCTGTACCATGGAAGTCGATTCTTATGTCATGGCCAGCTTGGGCGATCGGTATTACGACCTTTGGAAGAATATGGGTCCATTATGTTTTTATTATTCCTGGTCCGATGTATATAAAAACCGTCCTTGGATTTAGCATTCAGGCCGTAGGTTTCTGAAAACTTCAATAGCTTATATAATTTGCTTAGGCTTTGAATTTATATCACAAAAAGACGTTCTTTTTTCAGAATGGCGTTTTGTCAGGGTTACCATTTATCTGTAGTTATCTGAGTTCCGTAGTATTCTGTTATGTCGCCGATATTTTGGTCAATCGACAGATCTTGTCTCTAACGAATGTTCGGAAAGTTTTCACGGCATTATGTAAGTTATTACTATATACATTTACAGTAGATAATTGTAAGTAATGATCTTGTTTTTTCTTTTTCTTTTTTTTTCTTGTTTTTCTAAATATCTCCTTGATTTCTATAGCTCAAGTGATTCCTGGAATTCTCGTGCTTCTTATCGGATATCTGGGATGTAATATAATTCTTGTGGCAATTGTTTGGTTCGTAGCTGTTACACTAATAACTGCTGCCTATGCCGGTGCAATGGCTAATATCGTTGATATCGCGCCAAATTTCGCCGGTAAGTTTTAATTGTTTGTACGTTCAAAGATTAGATTAGATTTTTCTAATCTTTTGTTTATTCTAGGTCCTGTATTAGCATTCGCACAAACTATTCACATGACAGCTAGTTTTCTGTCACCTATAGCAGCTGGTCTGCTCACTCAAGAAAGCGTAAGCATTTTTTTAGTTAACATACCTTTAACATTTGCTCTGATTCTATGATAATTCTTCTAATGAATAATTCATTCAACAGCAAGCACTGGACGCTTGGAGAAGAGTATTCGGAGTGACTGCGTGTGTAGCTTGTAGCACGTATATAGTGTATCAGATCTTTGGTACTGCTGAAATTCAGGCATGGAATTATCCTGATCAAAAGTATCCACAATCCGTTCAAGAGGATTCTCAACCTCTTAACGAGTCACCTAGTAAAAACGGAAAGATAGTTTCGAATCGAGATAATATAGAAGAAGCATAATGCGTGTGTGTATATATATATATATATGTATATATAATGTATATATATGTATATATATATGTATGTATATATATATATATATATACATATACACACCTACATACATACATACATACATATATACATTAACAAAAGAAAAGAACAAACCTTAGGATATGGTTGCCTTATTTTCTGCACTGTTTTTCTTGTTTGACGTCTCGTTTAAAGATAAGTAGATCTCTTCGGCACATAATTTTGGTATGAACTCATTCATTGCAGACAATTATGACCGATATGAGATTCTTAGGGTATATCTTGGTATTCTTATTTTTCAATACTTTTCACTACCGGATCATTTTATTTATAGTTTTTAAATATGATGTAATAGGGAACAAAGTTTGAATTTAACAAGTTTCTACTAGTAGTTTGTTGACATTTCTACATTAGTTTTAAGATCTTGAAATATTAACTTTCTTCTTTCTTTACATTATCAGATATCAGAATACCTCTCAATTCTAATATAATCGATATTTATATAGACGAAATCGTTGTTGCGCAGAAAAGCTCTCTTCGATTGGTTATTCCATGTGAAAGTACTTATTTTCAATGTCGTCGTCATATGTCTGTAAATAAGAATTATAATTAATGCTGCAACAAAGGTTACTTACATAGAAATCAGGGTATTGTATATTATAATGCTAAGAGAATATTTTTATGAGGTAGCTTTATCTCAGGAAATCAAAAAAAAAAAAAAGAGAAACAGAGAAAAACAAGGGATTTAAAATATTATTTGAATTCGATTCTTAGAGGGAAGACAAAAAAGCACAAAAGACTCAGTGAAATAATTAGCGATTTTTAATATCGTTTTTAATAATGTTATCATCTTGCGTTATAATTTACTTTTATACATTCTCTGTGATCGAATTTTCTTATTTTATTTTTTTTTTAATTTTATTAAAAATATTACATATATTACACTTTATTACATTGCGTACAAATGGATCTCGTAAAGATATCACACGTGCTTAGTTATTTACACTTAAGAATTTTTTTTAAGGTAGTATCAGATAATTATAATAGATGGCGAGTAGTAGGAAAAGAGGGAGTGGGAGAGAACGGTGATTAGCAAAAAAGAAAAAAAAAAAGAAACGATGGGAAAGTAAGAATAAATGTTAATATCATTCGTTCTCATTCAATCGTAAAGGCAAGTATAATATTTGATAGTTCTTGGTAAAAAAGAAAGAATATATATCCTGAATTTGACAACATTTTCAGATACAGAAAGTAGGATTACATGAACAGAATAGATAATGCAAAATAGAGTATATACATAAATGACAGAAACTATATTCTGTACTAATCAGTGCCTTGTTGTAGGTACATTTCATTTATTAACACAGTAAACTCCTCGTCACATCTTCAAAGAATCTAAATACTATGTGTACCTCTTTACGATATTTGATTTAAAAAGTGTCTAGTCGGAGTTTGTCACGATCGAATCCATTTGTCCAACTAGTGGGATAAGAAAATTTCTTGGATCTTTAATGTAACCTCCACGAATTTTCAAGAAATTTCAAAGCACTAATTAAACTTTTCATTCTATTAAAATGAATAAGAAAGAAATAATAAGATCGTTCTCTCTACAATTGCTGTGTTTACATACTTATAACATAAGTCGCAAACGATTCCGTTTTAATAAGTTATCACAATTTGTTTACGTGTTCTTTTAAGAATATTGTAATTTTAACATTTTTGTACTTTTTTTTCTTTCTCAATTAGAATTATATCGTCGAGTAATAATTATTCGTATATTTATCGGTCATCGATACAATATATACCATACTTTATTAAGCTTTTATTTGATTCTTTGTTACAAAGTTTTTACAATGATATTGTTATCTTCATTCTGTTCATATCATCACTGATATAAAAAGGATGATGTGTCACTTACAGAATGGTCATTAAACATTGCATGTGGAAGACATTGAGAAATAATTGAATGACACTATTACTCTGCATTTGGAAAAATTAAAATTATATCCAATTCTATACGTCGCATATATATATATATATATATATATATATATATATATATATATATATATTTCAAATTATTGCCATTAATTCTTTAAACTTGTATAACGTTAAAAAAAATTTCCTTTAACTATTGATTCAAAATTTAAAATAAAAATATTCTTGTCGAAAGAAAAAAAGTATAATAAATTGAGATGTAGCGTAGTAAAAGACTTCCATATGTATGGATAATGTCTGAAAACGTTCATGTGCCATGTACAGTCATGATCGTAATTTCAAACTTAAGAGTTATATTCTAAAAAAAACGTATTTGTAAAAGCATTTTCACATTATGTGTATTAGACAAATCTGGATCGTCACGTTTTCTACCGTTTACAACGATGCTTATAGTTTGCTGTCGCGACATACAAGCGATCGACGATCATCGTGAATAAAGAAATTCTATCAAATGAAATGTCAAATTGCTGGAAGACATTCAACGGGCTAATTGCCAAAGAAAATGGCATGATCCTATATAAATGAACAATGTGTGTAAAACTTAATAAGAAATAAATGAATATATATATAATTTTATTAAATATCGTGTATACATACATACATGCATACGTACTATATATAATATATATATATATATATATATATATATATATATATATATATATATATTTATTATTTTTGGAATGTTTAACGACAATAAGTTTGTAGGCTTTACATTTTTATAATCTCGATTGCAAGAATTTAAGGCTTCAAAGATTGTCGAGACGAAAGGGTTGAAAAATTCAAAGATAAACGATACTAATAAGCTCTTGATAAGAAACTAGTTCCTATAACAAACAACTTTGTAAATGAACATTAATGCTGAAGAAAATGTTCTTATCCGTCTTCTATAAATTTTCAATGGAAAAGTTTAGACAAGATCGTTTGAAAAGATGAAAAGATAAGGAAGATGGTAACGACCTGACAAGGTACGATAAATGGAAATCGATAAGATGAAATTTCGTCGTAAGAAAATTAATGAAAATTAAGATGTCTCGAATCTTGAAGATATCGTTCGAGAAACGTAAAAACAAAATTTTGTTTTGATTAAAAATAGTCGATCGAAGATACACGATAAATTTTTTCATTTAATACGAACGTATGTTGCAATTAAACTCTTAACTTTTCGAGTTGAATCATCGATTTACGTCAGAATCGAATTTACGTCAGAAAGTGATTAGCATCGATCGATTGGTATCGATCGATTAGATAAATTTCTATTTAGCTTTAAAAATATTAGAAACAAAGCTTAAAAAACGATATATGCGAAGAAACGTGTTCGTGCGAAATGTGAACTCTTTCGTTTCAAGGTCGATCGGAAATCGATTTCAACGTTTGAACTTCGCACTATGCTCGCTTTTCTCGAGGATTTCCTCCCCTCTTCTTCTAATCTAAACGCGCTATTTTCTCTCATATTCTCGTTTCGTTTCGTAGATCTGTTCCTCGGATAGAGTCAGAGTGATAACGGGAGGGGAAAAGAGAGAGAAACAGAGAGAGAGAGAGAGAGAGAGAAGCGGGCGAGGAGAAGGAACGAACGTTTGTATGTTTATCGAGATATCTGCAGAAGCGGAGCAAGATATAAAGGGCACCTAGAATGCGACGTAGCCAGTTGTTATGATCAATTTCTCTTGGTTAACATTGAATATAGAAACGAAAAGGAATATTTAAATTTGGAAAGATGCGGTGAGCGATTAATCGTTTTTTCTAATTTCCTTTATTTATCTATCATCTTTATTTATGAATTTTTATAAGCTAAGTTATACTTTAACATAGGATCTGGGTTTTGATAACAACGCTTTTGATAGTCTCTATATTGACTACAGAAGTATTTGGAAAGAAGGTAAAATCAGAGGAAGTTGAATCTTCGAGTAACATTCAAGAGAAACATAGAAAGAAAAAAGAAATTGTAAATTCCGAATCGAAGTAAGTTGTGTTAAATCTTTCGAAGATGTTTTTATTTGTGTTTCTTTGTTTCGTCCTTGATGTACTTTTTCGAAATTTTTGTTTACGATAAATCGTTTCAGGGAAAAAACTTTGGAAAAGGAAGGGAGACATTTGAAGCAGCATGATAAATCGAAGAAGAGGAAAAAGATTTCTATTTCCGAACCGAATTCTTTGGATGGATTGAAGGAGTCAAAAAAGTCGCACCAGGTGACAAAGTCAAAGAACAAACATAACAAAAATGAAGTCAAAGTTGATCATGATAAGAAAGTACGACATGCGAAGGAAAAATACAAGAATAAAGGTTTAAACTCGAAGAATAAACAACATAATAGGAGACGTCCGAGAGAATTAGAAGAGGATAACAAGATGGAGAAGGAGAAGAAGAAGATGGAGGCTGAAACAGAAACGGAAACGGACGCAAAGACAGAGAACATTGTTAAAGAGCATGATTCGAAAAAATCAAAAAATCGAGATAAAAAAAAGAAGGTATCGAAAACGGTCGAAATTAACAACGAGGAATCTGAAAATTCTAATATTGAAAAAAATAAAATTCGTAGTAAATCGACGTCCACGGTTAATGCGGAAAACATCGATCTCACAGAAGAGAGTACATCGAATAAGAAGTCTAAGCTAGATAAAAAGACAAAAAAGAAGAGCCAGTGTCAACATTCGAAAAACAAAAAGGTAGAAGAATCGAACGCCAAAGAGTCTATTAATGTAGATGATATAGAAGAAGATAAAGATAAGGTATTCAAACAGAAAAAGCGTTATGTAGACAATAAGGTAAATGGAGAAACACCAAATGAACGTTATGAATATAATTATGAGGAAGAAGAGAAAGAATCGACATTGGTGTCGGAAGGCAAAGTCGAGTGCGAAGAAAACCAGAATTTTGAAGAAGAGCATGGTTGTTGTTTTAACAAAGAGAACGTCGATGAAGAAGTTAATGTTTGAAGTTTCCCAGTAAGATCTTGTTGTGATAAACAGAGAGAAAGACTTCTTGAAGATGTCATTGTTTATTCTTGTACGAGAGAAACAGATTTAAATGTACTCGAAATTTAAGAGGAAAATGAGTATTTAAACATGTTGTTATTTATTTTAATCTATTTACATTATATTATCAAGTTTAAGATACATCTAGCTGAGTTGTTATTATTTACAATGTCATAATTTCTAGTCTTAATGCCAGTCCGTAATCACCAATCACGTATTTCCATTGGGTGTGCTGTAATACACACAAAAGATGACACTTATATTTTAAACATTTTATTATATATTTATTTTTTGTAATTATTTATTCTAATGTTACGCCTAGAAACAGATAACCCTTTATATTTCGTCGATAATTATACTTTATAACGCCATCTATGGGCAAGAAATATTTTTTGCTACTTATAATAATCAACATATTCAAGTGGTAATATCACAAACATTATTATCGATGAAGTATGAAGCATTGTCTATCATTAGGCGCAATAAATTATAAAAATAATTACAAAAATCAATGAATATATATATATATATATATATATATATATATATATATATATACACATATATATATATAATTATAATCATTAATAATTTTCAATAATATTGAATTAATTTTAATTATTGAATAAAAATCAATGAATATATATACATACATATATATATATATATATATATATATATATATATATATATATATAATTATAATCATTAATAATTTTCGATAATATCGAATTAAATATTTCCGTAGAAAATTGTTAATTGTATAAAACTGATTTGCAATTAAGTAATTTATAATCGGTACGGTACATGTAATTTTGAAATTCGATAAATCTGTTATACTTACTAATGGATTGGCTCATAAAGACTGCAACCCAACCAGTTCCAATGTTATTCATTGTCGAAGTATATTCCACGAGAATTCTATTTTCTTCTGCTTCGAATCTCGCTGGATCGTCCTAAAGAAATATAAAAGAATAGTTCGAGTTTGGAAAGATTCTATACTTTACATTTTATGATTAGATAGTTATGTCAAAAAAAAAAAAAACATATTTACCCCTCCACAGTAAGTATTTCTTAATAAACGTTCTCCGCCATTAATAAAATCATAAATTTTCACGTTGTTACGCTCGCAAGTTTTTTTTGTGCCAATATCGAAGACTGTGAATTTGAGGAAAATTTTGAATCCTCGAGGTACGCTCACGTCCCAAACACACACAGTATTATTTCGATAAATATCTGGGTACAATGGCGAAGTGAAAGTACCGCCATAATTAAATATCTTACCACCACAACCACGTCCTGTAAAATAAAAAAAAATCAGAAGTACTCGCATAAATCAAATTTGCATTTTTTTGTTTTGACGAATATATATATATATATATATATATATATATATATATATATATATATTATATATAATATATAATATATATATTTTTTTTGCATAAAAATACCTGCGTCTGTGGTAACATAAGTTATATCATAGCTCATATAATTGCTATTTCCTGACGACCAAGAATGTAGACTGAGTTTATTGCCTGTACTGAAAATTGGACTTGGAGTTTCAAAACCGCAAAGTATCGCCAAAACATTACCACTAAAATCTCCTTCGCGAATCTACGATAAATTATTCGATCATAAGAATTCTTAATGATACATAGTAATTATATTGAATTAAGAAATATTTTTCTCACTTGCAGAGCACTACTTGTACACTGTTCCTCGTCGTATATTCTGAAGTTGTTAAAGTACAAAGAGATCGTACGATTTGGCAAGGTAGTGATCGTGACCCAGCAATTTTCGGATTCACCATGCACAATTCGACCTTGGGTTTCATCTGCCGTGTAATTTCGATTGCAATTAGATAGGCCGTATTCAAGTTTGAAACCTTTTCTTCGTGAGGTTGTTTTGAAGTGGATAAGGAATTCCTTGCTGGTACTATAAAACGGAGAAGCCATTTTCTTTTTAATATTAAAACGTTCCAATGATCGATTGTAATATGATAAATATTAAATATTTTGATCAGTTACATAATCAACACATTTGTGTCGTAGAAAAATAAAATGGAAGAAGTTATCAATAAGATTGATTTACCTATAAAATTCGAAGGGTTTTTCTTCTCCGCAAAATTTGTACGACGAATAGGCATAATTACTTCCCTGAAAACGAAAGCAAGAAAAATAAAAAGAAAAGATATGAAAATAACTTCAAAGTATCAATCAAGTACCATACCATTTCGATATTTATTGCATATGAATGCATGCCAGAGAAAATCATATTCTCACCAAATCCATGATCGATATATTTTCGATTCTGTTGGAAAAGAAAATGCAAGTTATGTTATTGAAAGAGAAAGAGAGAGAGAGAGAGAGAGAGAGAGAGAGAGAGAGAGAGAGAGAGAGAGAAAAGAAATATTTTTTTCGCTTATCACTATTTAATTAGCTTTTAATTCAATTACCTCGGAATCTGAGATCGCCAGATATTCATCGTCGCAATTTTTCGAATTCGTCATATTAAATTCCAATAATCTAATGAACATTATATCGTTATATTCATTAGAATTCTCCACAATCCAACTGCAACGAATACCAGGTTCGTACGAGTTGGGATATCCAGGAGACGTTATGTAAGCTTTCGTTGTATTAACTTTTCGATAAGTCAATCCACAAGGTGCTGGAAAATCGAATCAGTTCATAAGAACGTTATTTCGTTTGGTCGATTCGATAAACACGAGAAACCGCTTACAATCTATAGCTTCCAAAGTTCCGATTGCTCCGCCTCCTTCGACGGTACCATCTGTGAAGAATCTTATCCACATTTTGTTTGAGCTTGTAATTATTACTGGAGGTGGTACGTTTCCACAGTATTTACCCAATAATTCCGCAAATTGTCCTGCCCCGTCGTGAATCTTAAAATGATAATGGATTAAGTTATCGAAAGCGTTGTAAAGTGTAATCGTTATATTTGAAAAGATCGATGACAAGAAACGAGTTTTACTTCGAGATAATCGTTGGGGCAGTCCTCAGTAACAGTATCGTTTCTTGGATTGGTTCTAATATCCATACTATTTAACGTCAATCTAATATTTTTTCCTGCTGTAGTCAAAATCGTCCAATGACAATCTTCGAACGATTGGTACGTTGCACCTTTCTGAGTTCTAAAACTCACTGATGCGACACTGCTTAGATTCAGTGTACCACCGCAGCCAGCAGCAGGACTATTACCGAAGAAGATCTGAAAAATTTGTCATTTGTCTATTATTCGTTTCGATAGAACTCGATTAGTTTTTAACGATTTTACAATGGCAGATATGTATTATTACCTTTCCAATGAAACCTCCGTAATTCGACGAACGATCACTAACGAAACTCACTACCATGTTATTCGAATCAGTTTTGAAGACGGGTAAAGTTTGGGTTAAATTGCCGCAAACTTTTCCCATCAATTTATCCGAATCGATTAATTCGCTCTCATAAACGGCAATGTAATCGTAATGGCAGCTTAAACAAAATTAATATTTGGATATGTTTTATCAAAAAAGAGAAAGAAAAATGGATTAAAATTTACCTTTCAATAGATTCCGTGACGAATTTCTCAAATCGAAGTACTATGCTTTTATCCTTCGGAGCTTTGATCACCCAAGTGCAATTTATATTGTCAAAATAATTGTCCTTATACATCAAAGGTTTTATTTCCGTTGGTTCGGTTATTAACCCACCACAATCTATTATTAATGTAGAAAATTTCATTTTATTACTAACCACTTGGAACGGTTCAAAGTGTTGATAATTATCAATTCAACTCACTATTTATAAAGTAAGCGAATACAAAGCCATTTCTTTGAATGTATACGTCCGTTTTGAAAATGATCTCCATTCGAGATGCTGACCTTTGCAAAGGTGGCATATCATTGCCACACCAAGTTGCTTTTTCCGAAGGCATAAATGGATATTCCTGACTGATAATGGTCAAATTATCGAATCGACAAACTATCCGACATGAAATTCAAATTAAATTGTAAAACGCATTAATTTATTTATCTAGTATTTCGTTGTTAATTTTTGTTAGTTAGTTAATATTTGTTTTGTAAGCTTACTGTGTTCGATCTCAAATTCAAGAAACTGTACGATGATATCTTCGTTAGTATCGGTTATGAGAGTATAATTGCAATTTAAGTTAGGTTGATAGTAGTTCGGATATCCAGGTGATATGATCGTCTTTCGTTCTTTAGTCACAGTAAAGACACCACCACAATTTTCGTTCCAAATTGCGCGAAAACCATCGGCTCGTATGGCTTCGTTTGAACGAAAGATAACTTTCATTCGATTCGTCGTAGAAGTAAACGGTTGCGGTGTGTCTCTTCCACAAACTTTACCCAATTCGGTCCAATTTCCATAAATATTATTATGTTTTGGTTTCCAATCGAATATCTACGACATTATTAACTTTTCAACGTTTAAAACTTTCCTTTGTTCGTAACAATCAAAGTTAAATCGATTTCGAAGTTAAATAAGTATCTAAGATTTGGATTCGATCACTGAAACGTACCTGTATGTAATCTTTCTCGCAATTAATACTACTCTCCAAATTGAATCGATTTACGAAGCTCAATCCTATGTGATAACCATTTTCCGCCATTATTTCCCATGTGCATTCCGCATTGTTTGGATATTGTTTCGGGAATCTAAAAGAACGAATACGTTATATTTTTTTCTATGTAGATTAATATAAAATTTCTATGTGGATTAGTCTATGTAGATAGTATAAAATTTTTCTATGTAGATGAAAGATATATCGATATAGATCAGTATATATTATACTAAAACATATTTTTTTCTATGTAGATTTTTCTATGTAGATTAGAAAGATATTTACTCAGGCGAAGCAATCTCTCTGCTAAAATCTCGTAAAGTCCCCCCGCAACCATGATTGGCCAATTGGAGTTTGATCTCGAATTCGTTAGGTGCTGCTGATGCATAATATTCGATCCATAGTTGATTCGAACTACTGAGGATATCGTCCGGTAATATATTTCCACAGAAAGTACCAACTTTCGGTGACATCGGACCGCCATTTCTAAAAATATTTATTTTAAGTGGAAAATGAAAATTATTTTCTTAAATAAAGAGGCATCGCATACCTGACTGTAATATAAGCAATTTCGCAATTGCTAACTAAATCAAATTTAGTGAAGGAAAGATTTATCATTTCACCGATGTTCGCATATTTTACTTGCCAGGCACAATTTATAGGATAAGAAATATTCTTTGGAGTAGTTATAGTATGAGATGGGCCTTGGAGAATGCCACCACAAGGTTGCCATTGATACGTTACATTAAATTGCAGTCCTTTTGTATTCGAACTACTACTATTTAATATCTGTGAATTATCAATATAGTTTCATTAAATCTTTTAAATGAATCTAATGGATCGTGATTTTAAGAGAAAAAGAGAGAGAGAGAGAGAGTGATAGATAATTACTTTCAATTCATTTTCGATCAATGGACTTCTCAGGTATTTCGGTTTTGTTATGTTACCACAAATTTTACCAATGTCTAAAAAAAAAGAAGTAACGAATGAAACTTTGATGATTTATTAATGAAATATCGTTTTACTTACCTTTGATAGCAATCGAAGTATAGCTGTAGCATTCACTAATAATGCCAGTGACTCTCAGGGTCAAAGTTAATCCCGTGTAATTGGCATAATCGATCAAATTCTCCGGTGGTTTGATCAGCCATACACATAAATACGCGGACATATTATAGGGAGCAGGTGGAGCTTTGATTTCACCTTGTATATTGGTAAGTACTCCACCGCAAGCTGAAACGATTCGATTATTAATGGAGAATAAAAAGATCTTGTTTTTTTTTTATTATTATTTTTTTTTGAAAATTTAAAACATACGAGCAGGTACAGCAGCCGAATATCGAAGTTTAAAGCCTCTGTAACCAATTGGAGCCCAATAATTGATCATCAGTGTATTACTACTACTTGTAATTTGTGATAGATCTGTATTATCCAATAACGTTTTAAATTTTGTTTTGAATTGGAAATCATTGTAGAACTAGAAAGAAATTTTTATATTTTGTAGAATTTTTTTCTTATTGTTTTTCTTCCTTTTGATTTTCTACTAAGGAAGTATTCTTTGCAAAATTTTAATTACCGATAATGTATAACTGTTTCTAAAGGATTTATCAACCGCACCAAGATCTATAATATCCACTACTACTTGATAGCCTAATGGTAGTTTGATTCTCCAATCGCAATATCTGTAAGTAAATAGTAAAGTTAGTAAATATAAAAGTTGAAATATCTATTAGAAAATATATTGCATTTTTTTATTAATCTTATAAACTTGCGTTAGTGCTTGTACCTGGAACGTGTTATTACATTTGGATATCCAGGTGACTTTATTATTCCGCTCAATGCGGTAAGTTCACCACCGCAAACTGTAAATTAAAAAAATTAAGAAGAAAAACTGTTAACTTTCTTAAAAAAAGTTTGTTTTAAAATATCTCTTACCCTCCTGATTGGATGTAAAATTTAAGCTAAAGCCTCTAAAAGAGATGTAATCTCTATCGTCGCTATGGAAAGTGACAAAAGCCTCGTTCAAGGTTGTCTCGATGACATTCGGCAGTTGAGTTCCGCAATATGTTCCGAGAACTTCGATTACTAACAATTTATAGTCAAATTAATAATAAACATGACAATCAGTTTCATTAGAAAAACTTGTAAGAATATTGTAAAACAATATTTGATCGTTAATGTACCTGATTTATTCGTAGGAGTTTGTTCGGAGATTTCTACATAATCAGCTGTTTTACAATTACGCCGTGTTGGAAGATGCAAATCACGGAATTGAATCTTCAAAGTGTGATCCTGTGGACCGATTATCCACCATCCACAGACTTCTTTTTTAGGATATGAGTGAGGATAATCCGGCGAAGTAAGAACACCATGCGTACCTCTCAGAATACCACCACACATATCTGTTACATTGATTGATTATGACTCAAAGTTTTTTCGATGAAATAAATCAAATAAAAGATAAATATACGCATACATATGTATATATATATATAGGAAAAGTTTAGGTACAAGCTTTACCTCCAGATGTAATGACAGCTTTAAAACCATTCTTTGGTTCAAGTACATCAGTATAAAAATGTATGTACATCATGTTTCCTTTCGTCGTTATAGTGCTGGGTGCTGTGTCTTTGCAAAATCGTCCTAATGATTGCGAACTATCTGTTCCACCGTCTCTTATTTCAACATATTCCTTTTCGCAGCTAAAACATATTTTTGTATATATATTTTTTTATTCATTACTATAATTGCAATACAATTATTGTACTGTGGTAAGTGGAAACTTACTTTGTAGTGAAAGACAAATCAAATCTCTCTATAAAATGAATAGAAATTCTTTCTCCGTTAGCCGCCATGATCTTCCAAATACATTCGCTATGAGGATGTGGAATGTTTGGATAATTCGGAGTAGTGATCTCTAGATCGTTCTGTTCGTTCGATAAGATAAATTCACCGCCACAATCCATACTCATTTCTCTGGAAAATTTTGTTATAATTAACGATTTTGCAGTGGTAATTTATTTGCAAGAAGGACAAAATGGTTGATCTTTTACTTATATGCTAATTTAAACATTAAACTTTTAGCACGACCAACAGCTCGAACGTAAAGCTTGTTTCCGATCGTTTCTAATGGCGCAGGTGCTATGTCACTGCAATATTTTCCAGTTCCTAGTAAAGGAGAAGACGCGTCTCCTCCATTTTTCAACTGAAAAGTAAAGCACGTTAGAGAATGTATTTTATTTAAAATTAAATCGTCCTTACCATAATGTAATTATGTCCACACGTGTTATTTTGTGTTTCTAACGTGGACAAATCATGAATTTTAACTTGTATAGTTTTGCCAGGTTTTACGGTGACGATCCATTCGCATGAGAAACGCCAGATACTTAATCCACTTATAATAGTTTTATTATTGATTTCGATCACTCCGTTTGGTCCCGTTAAATCACCACCGCATTCTATTCGTTAACAATAAAATATTAACTTAAGATGAATATCTATCTAATGGAAAGAAAATTCTTCTAAGAAAGACTAAAAAAATCTGACCTCTATAAACTTGAGCTTTGAAACCGGTCTTATTGAAATAAGTGTCCGAAACGAATTTAACCGTCATGATATTTTTTGTTTTTATCTTGTTCCAAGTTTCATTGGAGAGACACAATCTTTTTTCGAGGACACTATTCTCCGTTGAAGTCATGGCGTATCCCGAGTAAACGGCTACGTAATCATCTATGCAATCAACAGTTTCTTCCAAGTTCATCGATATTATTCTAAGGACAAGATGAGTTCCTGGAGGCGAAGTGAAGATCCATGTACATTCAAGATTTTCTTCATAACCGTGTGGCCAACCAGGAGACCAGAACATATAACTACTGTTGCCCTCGTTTGTCAAAGCCACTTCTTTACTACATTTCGAGACTGTAAATCATTTTGTAAAATTAATTTCAGTAAAGTAAAATTTGATTAACTAACGACTTACGTTTAATTTCCTTCATTTTTTGTTCATCGACGAAAGATTTTGGTATTTGAAGCCAGTTAAGATCAAATTTATTGCCAAATCCACTGTAAAAAATGTTCATAACGATGTAAACCATGTTACTCGAAGTTTCGAATGGTGGAGGTGCCACGCGAGAACATTGTTCCAACAAGATCGATGCTTCGTTATTATAACCATCATAAATCTAAAAAAGATCTCATTCATTATCATATCATTTGCATTAAACTGATCTTGACAATTTACCTTTAACGAATTGTGACATCTCATATCGAAATTCTCTAAAAATATTTCTTTCAATTCCAATCGAATGACATATCCGACTTCGACGGTAATTCGCCACGAATAAGTACCTACAGTTTTGTATAAGAGAGGATATAAAGGCGAAGTGATTCGACCGATTGTCCCCGAAAGTTCGTTTCCTGGTAAGAAACTATAATCGGCAAGGAATCCCTTAGCCCCACTTTCGGTATCACTTTTGAATTTGATCCAGAGTTTGCTCGAGGATGTGATCGAATCGATTTCTTGACCGCAGAAAACGCCTATCAGTTTACCGATTCCACTCTCCTCGCGAATCTCGAGATAATCCAAGTCACAATTCTCACTTTGCTGAATATTGAACTCGCTAAAAGTTATACTTATTTTGTTCCCAGGCGAAGTATTTAAAATCCAAACGCACTCGGAATTGAGGGGGTAAGGATTAGGATAACCCGGTGATGCGATCGTTCCACGTTCAGACGTATAATTTCCGCCGCAAGCTAAGAAAAGATCATTTTTATTGATTTTAATAACCTATCGAAAGATTATGAAATATACTATGACTCACCAGAATTCAAGACACTATAAATAGCGGAGAAATCATTGTATCCGTATTTTACGTATAGATGAATAGTGAGAGCATTCCCAGTACTCGTGATAGGTGGAGGAATTTTGTTACTGCACCATTTTCCAAGAACAGGTCCATCCATGTCTTCGCCTTCGATTACCTGGAGATAATCTACGAAACACTGGTTTTCTTGAGGCGTCATTATACCTAATTGTACCAAGTTGAGATCCATATGCGTGAACGTTACTGTCACGTGATCGGCTGAAAACGAATCGAACGAACGTGGACAGATTCTCAAAAGTTGAAGGAAATTGTTTTTTGTTTTTTTTTTCCATAGACCTGTTAACTCACCAGGATTTTCTGCTACGAGTATCCAAGTGCAATTCAATATATTACTGCTGGATTCTGCGAGGAAACCTTGGTCCTTTACTATTATACGAGCACCGCATGCTGCTTTGTATGTGGCCTTGAATCCTTTTGCAGATATTATACTGTCGCTTCTCATGACTATTAACATTTCGTTACCCGTTGAAACGTAAGAGGGAGGAAGCTGATTTCGACAGTGAGTACCCAACAAGTAGTCGTCTTTGCTTGGTCCATCAAATATCTGAAAAAAATAATACAAGTTTGATAGAAATTCTCTAAAAGTAGAGATCATTTTCGTTATCGTACTTTTACGTAATCATCGCTACAGTTTCTGCTATCCTCGATATCAAAGTCTTCGAAGGTGACATTCACCACGTGATTTTTATCAACTTGCAACAACCACTCGCAATTTTGATTATGCGGATAATTGAGGGGATAATTGGTTGTATGAATGACACCGGTATTCATTGTAAATCTTCCACCACATCTTAGAGGCACGCTTCTGTAGCTCGCTTTAAAACCGCGAGAAGAGTAATAGGGATTCCCTTCGAACGTGACAAACATTTTGTTACCGGAACTGGTGTAGATAACCGGCTTATTGGAGTGACATAAAGTGACTAATTTCGGTGCACTTTCATCTTCCCCTCCGTAGATAATTACGGATTTATCCAGACAAATCTCTTGACTTTCGATGTCGACCTGATAATAAAAAAGATAACAATTAAAATTGAAATATTAAACTCTGCTCTATTCCAACGAATGTTATCTTTCTTTTTGGCTTACATCATGCATTGTGATTTCGATACTATGCATATAATCGACTTCGATTAGCCATTCGCATCTGATTGATCGCGAATACGGTATTGGATAACCAGGAGAGGTGAATATATCCGAAGGCCTAGTCAAATGTTTACCACAACCATCTACCACCCATTCCAATCGAAAGCCATTACTGTTGACATAATCGTCGGTAAAGAAATTGATAAAAACTTGATGTTCCGACGAGTGAATTTTTGGAGGAAGATTGTCCGAGCCACAAAATTTGCCGAGTTCGCTGTTGGATACGTTGTTAGAGCCTTGTTTGATCTCGAGATAATCGTAATGACAGCTATCGTTTTCACCGGTTCCTTCCAAATTGAAATGAGAGAACGTCAGATTAATTTTGTTACCGATTGGTGCGTTGATTATCCAACTACAGTTTCTCGAGTGTTCGTATTTGTCTGGGAAGTTAGGTGATTCTATGACGCCCCAGAAACCTTGTACCGTGTTGTGACATACTGAGAAAAAAATAAGATTCATTCAGAAAAATACAATGAATTATTCAATATCGTCAGACGTAACTTTAACGAGAATGAAAATACGCCATACCGGTTTCATATTTAATATGGAAACCATGAGCGGATATGGTAAAGTCGCTACGGAAACGAATGGTCACTATGTTCGATTTTGTATTTATAATCGATGGATGAGTATGACAATATCGTTCTACATTTCGTGTACGAGAGGTGCCTTCGGATATCTCCACATAATCGTATCTACATTTTATATGATCTTCCAAATCGAGATCAATTATAGTAAGCTCCACTGTACTGCCTGCGGAAACGGCAATTCTCCAGACGCATTCGGCATTTCTGCTATATGCCTGTGGATAATTTGGTGATATAATATCGCCTCTGGCGGAACTTAATGTTCCACCGCATCCTGAAAGAGATAGTTTTTACTTAAAAAATTCAAAGGAATATTTACAAGAAATGTTTATTTTTTTCTTTTTACGTTACAACTCACCCTCCGCTGTGTTATCCCAATCGATGCTGAAACCTGCTTCCATAAGTGAATTATCAGAGACGAATTTGATATATAATTGATTCGTTTGACTGATAATTTGTTTTGGTATATCAGTGCCACAGTATCGTCCGATCAAAGGTGAATTTTCGTAACCACCATTTCTAAAATACGTCAATAGTTTATGCGTATTTCACGAAAAGAAAAGAAAAGAAAAGAAAAGAAAAGAAAAGAAAAGATACTTGTAAAAAATAAAAAAGACTCTTTTCGTTGCATTATACCTTATCTCCAAATAATCGAATAAGCAGTTTTCATGACTTTCAAGCTCGAAGGTATCGACTGTAAGGGTAACTCTTTGTCTATTGGGTGCTTCGAGGACCCATACGCATTCCCTCGAATGTGGATAGTTTCCTGGATAGTTGGGAGATCGGATAACGCCACTTTGCTGTACGTAGTAACCACCGCAAACTTTGGAAACATCGACAAAGATGTACGTAGCCATAAATCCGTTTAGTGTGATACTCGAATCGGTCTCAAAGAATATCACCATCGTTCGGTCTTGAGAAGTGAGTATAGGTGGTTTATTATTGCCACAATAACTAAAACGAATAAAAAGAACTTTAATAATGAATTATTACATTGAGTAATCTAATAATAATTAAACGACATATGAGAGATCGACTTACGTTCCCAAATGACTATCTTCCGATTTCGAAATATTTTCATAAACGCTAACGTAATCGTTTCTACAACGTATTTGATATTCGAGATTAAACGATAACCAAGTAAGTTGGATGACGTATCCTGGAGGTGCCTGAATTATCCAAGTACACTCTTCGTTATTGTCATAATTACTGTCTTCGCCAGGTGATTGAATTATTCCGTTAGGACTTCTGTACAATCCTCCACATCCTTAAGAAAAAAAGAAACGACTTTGAAATTATTATTGATCGAAATAATAGAAACGTCAGTATATGATGATTTTACTTACTGCGATCTATGGAAGTGTAATTAAGTTTAAAACCTCGACCTTGAATGCTATTATCGCTCGTAAATTTGAGATACATGTAATTGTACGTTGAATAAAATGTTTCGGCCGATGTGAAGCCACAGAGAGTAGCGAGATTAGTAGAATTATCGCTATCGCCGTCGAAAATTTCGAGAGAGTCGAAATAACAATCATTGCCCATTCCTTCCAAATCCAGATCGAGGATAGTGAGAACTATGGCTTTGCCTGGTGGTAAGATAATTTCGTAGATGCAAGTTCTCGCAGCATGATAAGCATTTGGATACATGGGAGAGGTAATGACACCAGTTTCTTCGGTAAATTCTCTGCCGCATATGACTTCGTAAGATAAGGCAAAGCCTTCCATTTCGAAGGACCAATCACTCATGAAAATTATTACTACGGTGTTGGAGCTCGATTTAATAGTCGGCGGCATGATCTCGCCGCAATATCTACCGATCAATGGCGAATTTGTACTATCTCCATCATAAATCTAAAAAATTTTAAATCCTCTTATTCGTAATCCTGATTTTCTTTATTTTGATATAAATAAATAAATTCGTATGATTACCTCGACCGCATCAAAATTACAACTGGTAGATTCTTCAAGACTAAACTTTTGCCAAGTGATCTGTATTTTCTCGCCAGGTCGTAATTGTATTTTCCACTCGCAATTTACATTTGATTGATAGGACGTCAAAGAACCAGGGGAATGGATCGAGCCAACATTCGAAGTAAAAAAACCACCGCAACCAGGTATACCTGAATATAAGATGCATGTTTCAAATGTAGACGTTTTTTCATAAATTTCTCATTTGTTTCTATGTGTGTATATATATATATATATATATATATATATATATATATATATACTGATATATGTATCTTGTGGAAACAGTTACCTTCCACTGTTGAATAATGAATTTGGAAACCAGCATCTTGACCTGAGCCATCTGAGTGGAAGTAAAGTGTAACTTCGTTTCCAGGTACAATAACAGGTCCGGGTCGACTATGATTGCAATAACGACCTAGAGATTCATTATTGTATGTTGTAGTAATCTGTAAAATAACAGAATTAGTATGCTGCATATCGATGATCTCATCTAAAAATCAACAGATACGAACTTCGACATAATCGTATTTGCATGTAGTATGTTCTTCGAGCATCAGTTGTCCGAAATGTAATTGTACTCTTTTTCCCTCTCTTACAGAAATATACCAATAACAATCTCTGTTGGGAGGATATCTTCCCGGATAACCAGGTGACGTTATTGTACCATAATCCTCTTCAAAAATTCCACCACAGATCGGGTCGATCGTATTCCAATGTAAAGCAAAGCCTTCGTGTGCTACAGTGCTGTCCGAATGAAACCAGAAATATAATGCGTTGTGAGATGAAACAATGTTTCCATTTTTATTGGGTAAAGCGTTACCACAAAATCTCCCTATCATATGATTACCAGCATTTCTACCATCGTGTATCTAAAAGTAAATATATATCTCTGTTAATAACTTTATAAATTATTTATATTATTTTCGATCTATTTAGCGAGGAATTGTCATATTTAAATCAATATTTTACCTGAAGAAAGTCAAATTTACAATCGGTAGAATCTTCCAAGTTAAAATTCGTGAAAGTGACGTTCAAGATTTGAGAATAATTGGTCACCAAAACCCAGGCACAACTGAGTCCATGTTGGTAAGTGGTCCCACCAATAGGAAACTCTAAGTGGCCGATAGGATTTCGAGATACACCACCGCAAGTTTGTCGTTGCGTCTCGCATCTACTGCCTGTATAAGAGGTAGAACAATTGCAGGTCACTGCTCCAGCGGTAACAATGCAGACTCCATTGTTCTTGCAAGGATTAGGCGAGCAGGGATCGATTTGAGTATTGCACGTTGTTCCTGCGTTGTAATAATGAATTAGTCGTGATGCCGTTCGATCATTTGTTAATTATTTAACAAAAAATAAACCTGTGTATCCAGGATCGCATCTACAGAGATATCCGTGATAAGTAGAAATGCACGTGCCGTGAACGCAAGGATGATTGACGCATGAATTATTCGATATTTCAGTTGCAGGTTGACAACCGTTTGGACCAAGTCCGTCGCCTTGGTATCCTGCTGGACAGCGACACTGTACATAAGAGCTGGTAAGCGCAGGATTTTCGATGCAGGTTGCTAACGGGTGACAACCACCGTTATTAATCCTACAAGGACCAACATAGATGCAGGAAACTCCATCGCCATGATATCCTGAAGGACACGGACCGCAGACCCTTGATCCCTGCGTAACGATAATCGACTCTACACTCTTTCTCTTAAGCTCTCGGTTTAAAAGGGATTTCGAAGGATTTCTCTTACAAAAAGATTTCGCTTCGTTAGCTTTCCCGAATTAATTTGTAGAATATTGTGAAACTCACGAGGAATCCGTTAAGTCAAGTTAATTCGATTGAAATAGTAATTCGAGAAATACTTTGATATATAAATCGATCTTTACCATTGTGTTAATACATTGTACTCGAGGCGAGGTACTGCAACCACCATTATCTTCCAAACATTCGTCGATGTCAGTACAGTAATAACCATTTCCGGTATAACCTCGAGGACAGGCACCGCAGAAAAATGTACCGGGTGCATTGAAACAGGTGACTGGAGGGTTTACTGAACACGGTGGATGTTTCGCCGCACATTCGTCTACGTCCCTCGTACAAGCTGGATTCCTGCCATCGGTTTCCCATCCCTCAAGACAAATTGAGTTTTATAAAAATATAGATATAAGTAGAATTTTTTTATATCTTTTCAACATACTTGATCACAGAGACAAATGTAACCAGTGACGACTCCGGGTTTAGGAATACATATACCGTGTCCACAAAGTTCTTGAGAGTTTTCCCTGCTGCAGACGGAGTCCTTTTTTGTGCAATGTAGTCCGTACCAGCCAGCTTGGCAATCACATCTAAACGTCGATGTATTTTTAAAATTGAGCGGTAGGAAACTAAATCGATATTACATACCGATAAGATCCAGGCAAATTGAAACAGGTTGCTCCGTTTTGGCATCCGAGATCTGTGCCAAGGTATCTAGCACACTCGTTTACGTCCGTCATGCAATTAGGTCCCTGAACAAAATTTTATAATTACGATATAATTATATTAAAAGATCGTAAGACCTATTTAATACTCGTTTTACCTCCCAACTAGAAGGGCATAGGCATTGATATCCCTCGTAAAGATCTTGACAGGTACCGCCATTTCCGCAAGGATTACTTTGACAAGCATTCTCTTTCAGCTTATTTTCGATCTCTCTCACCGTCTCTTCCAATCTTCGTATCTTTGATTTTTAACAAATTGTAAAAAAGTTTTTTTTTTTGTCTTTTAATTATCACTGTCGGACAAAAATATTCTCTCGTTTATTACTGAAATTTTATACTTACTCTTTCGTTAGTACGGCGTATACTATTTCTCGTTAAGTTGTCGGTCGAATAAGGCTGTAAACAATTTATATAAAATAATTTGTCGAGAAAATCGTTTTATAATTAACTTTGCTGCGAAGATCTATCGAGTTACCAATCGCCTACTGGGCGAACGCGAGCTATTTCCTCCCGTTCCTTCCAACATAGCAATCCTTCTTTGCAAACCCGTAGGACCTTCAACGAGATTGATTAGCCTTGCGAGATTATTATCCACTTGAACGAGATACCCAGCTCTCAATCTTTCCATCAGACGTGTCGCATTTTGAGCCTGAAGAAAAGGGAATCTTTAATCTGAAATCTCACATCTGCCTGTGCTTTACAAGAAAACGTGTAAGCTTACAGCCAAGGCGACGTGAAGTAAATTAATTTCATTAACGTTGATGTAACCGTTCCCTAATACTTTAAGAGTGATATTTCTATCCTTTGCGCTGGATATAATTAAATTACCATCTTGTGCCTCGAGAACTGGCCTAAGAAAAACAGTATCATACATTGAAGTATGATTTTTTTAATAAAACATTTAAAAGAAAAATCTACCTTTCGTCCATCCACGCAAAAGCCAATCCAAAATAAAGCAATAGAGTGAACCAAACATTCGTTGAAGACATTTTGTTGAATCAAAAAAATGACAAATATTCACAAGAACATCTCGTTCCTCCTCCTTTCGAGGATCCTTCGTTTAAAATCGTTTTTGATGGACTGTGCGAGAGAAGCACGGTATTCAAACCAACTACTACTATCTTTTTCATTCCAGTCGAGTGGGCGTTTTCGAAGATATTTATCATATTCCTCCCAATATCGAATTACGCTCATTAGAAAGCATCAATTCGTACGAAAACCAATAGAGACATCGAAATAAAAATTGAACGAGAGATTAGAATTATCTTTATACTAATTTTGAAGATTTTTTTTATTATCACAGACGAATAGAAGATAGAAAAGTTTTTATCGAGAAAAGTTATAGAAAAAAATTAAAAAAAAAAAAAAAGAAAAGAAAATAAGAGGAAAGGAAAAGAAGAAAAAAGGAAGCGTAGCCTTTGAAAAAAAAAAAAAAACAAATGGAGACAAAATGAATAGCAGAGGAAAAGTTCGTACGTTTAAAGTTGGCGCGTTAAATGGATGTTACTAAGGGATGTCGGTAGGAGGCGTTACAAGCGACAATGGCGGAGCGTAGCGACGAACGACGAAAGCTTTTGACTCGGCGCGATGAGGCGAGGCGTCAGTGAAGCGCGCCGGCAATACACGGCAGTATGGCTTCGGCTGCCGGCGGGTTCGCGTTCTTGGTGTTTTTTGGTGGTGTCACGCTGTATTCTCGGCCGCGAGTGTGCGTGTTTTCGTGAGTTTACGTTCTATGAGAGAAATAAAGAGAAAGGAAGAGAGAGAAGAGTCTCAAAAGAAGTCACGAGAGAGAAAGATTGAGTCGTGATAAAGGGTATTCGCGCGCGAGAGAGAGAGAAAGAAAGGGAGAGAGAGAGAGAGAGAGAGAGAGAGATAGGAAGAGAGAGAGAGAGAGATAAAGATAGAGATAGAGATAGAGATAGAGAGAGAGAGAGACACGACCACCCTTGGACATGCGGCGAAACGTGAAAATAGTGCTCCTTCTGTCATGCGCCTGGATGTTCGTCTTTGTTTACTATTATCATACGTCCAGAGATACCAAGGTAAGAATATAAATATTCTCATTGATAAAAATGTTTAATGATCTACTACATACTAGCGATTATTTCAATGGCAATAACCTTGAAACTTAGCGACCTTTTTTTTTGTCACGAATTTATTTATTCCAACATTTTACAAACATGACATTCTATGTATCTGCATATCTTCCTTTCATTATTCTTCCTTCCTTCCTTTATCACTTTTTTTCTTTTTCCTTTCGTTTTCTTTTCTTCTTCGATGCTTTTCTTTGAAAGCCTCGAATTTCGAGGGTCTATCGATCATTAAAGACACGCTACTTTGTTTGCTCTATGCGTGTCATCTCTCCAAAAACGGATGTCACTTTGTGGTTGTTTTTTTATTTTTTTTATTTTTTTTTAGATATTTTTGATATTCAGAATTTTACAACGATGTCTATTGAACCTTCCCCTTCTCGTAGTTTTGTAGGATGCATGAGAACTTGCGGATGTCCGCGACACGTGCTTCTACTTTCTCGATTCGTTTCGATTCTCGATCAATGATCAAGATCATGTCTATCTTATGTTATTCTTTCCCTATCATTATTATTCGACGATCTCCGATAAAAATAAATCCCTTCTTGTAACGACGTGGATCTAGTTAACTCACGATGAAACTTACTCTTCGAAGACCGTAAAGTGTCATTATCTTGTACGACAGCTTGTTATTTTGGTGCAAAAATATTAATTAGATGCTTGCTTCGAGTTTCATAATTGGTTTGCGCTATTTTTCAAGCGATGGAAGTCACAAGACTAAACGTCTTTTGTTTTTAATAAATTCCTAAACTTTGCCGATCGTTTTGAATTCACTATCGAGTTTCTCTCTCTCTCTCTCTCTCCCTGGTTTTCTCTTTCCTGTAGTATAGATTATAACAACTTCACGTTTACTAGCAATTGTATTATCCTTGAGCGAATAGTTAAGAGTCGAAGCGAAGTAATTTGTCGATTAATTAACCCATCACGGTACTGGCATAATTAGTCGTGAAAAGTCGAGCTTTATAACGAGCGAAATCTTTTGTAACGTTGCTACGGTAAGGCTTATCAGTTTTCTCAAGTATTGGAAATTTCATTCGTAGCGAATGGATTGTATTTCGAAATATTACAAAGAATGTGTTTTGAAATAGTATTTCAATATATACGTTCTATACAATTCTACTAAACTATTGATTTGTTTTATTTATTTAATTTTTTCTGTTTTTTCTTTCATTTCCGCTCATTAATTTTTAACGCGATCGAAGCGCATTATATCATTCCGATCGCATTTAAATCGTTAGAACGAGTCAATTATTGCATTGAATCGAAATCGAAGGAGATTTTCACGTAATCTCTATCTGTACTTTTGCAAATGTCGAGTTGAAAAGTATATAATACCCGTCAATAATTGTAGTTGAAAATAAAAATGAAATAATATATTTTATGATAAACAATAGGGATTAAATGTTCGTATTTTTATCAAAATAAAAGTTGTCATGAATGAACGTTAGTGATAAATGCATATTGTTTATCTCACAATCGAGAAAAAATTCTTTGAGAATGAAATTCGGTCAGACAAACGTCCGGTATAGGAGTTCGATGAAACGAACCAATTCGAGACGAGTTTTCGCGTTGCGTGCGAACGATCGCGTGTTTATCTGAGTCGCTCAAGTGTACTTCTATCTCTTTTTCTATCTATCTGTCTCTCTCTCTCTCTCTCTCTTTCTCTCTCACGCATGCCTTTTCAGGATAATCGATTTTAGTCAAATAAAAAAATATTGAAATTTTCCTTCCACCTATCACGATAGTCTATGCTCTTGTTAAAATAATTTACATAAATTTGATTTTAGATTTGGTTTTTGTAATAAAAGTTACGTAATTTGTTAGAAAAAGAAAAATAAATTTACATGGAGGAGAAGTAAAAATGATTGCGAAATACAATAGAGAAAAGATGAAGAAATAAATTTAACGAAGAGCTATTAATTTATTTTTTAAATTTAACTAAGAACTACTAATTCTCTTTTCGTTCCAATCCTTACGTCGTTTCGAATGTATCAGAAATTGTTCTTAACGTTACTCGAAAACACGATTTCTTATAAGAATGTCTAGAAATATATAAATATATATATATATATATATATATATATATATATATATATATATATATCTATATGTATATCTATTTGTAGGTATATAAATATATATAGTATACGCAAACGTAAGACCCGTACGTATTGAGAACTAGAAGAAGATCCAGTGGAATAGTTCGTACGAGCGCACGTGAATCCGATCTAATCGCACCTTAGAAGCGAGGTGAAAGTTATTCTAGTTCTTCGGGAACTATCGTTCGATGTGTGCTATGGGTTAGAAAACATTTCTTACACGTTTACTCAAGAGAAATAAATAAAAGGACGAAGAATAACAAAAAGAAAGAGAAAAAAAAAGAAAGATGGAAAAAGACTATGTTAATATTATTTTTAACATGATTTTTAATATGGACCGTCCGTCATTGTCTCGCCTGACAATCATCGATTCGAATTATTACTCGTTTTCGACATCACACACTTTAGCACGATTTTGAAGCAATTTCTGGCATCGGGAACAACTTTCTATCGTTGAGAAGCGCGTGCAACGCTAGTGCAACGTTTTAAGCGTTGACGCGCTAATGGAGCGAACTAATCGCGTTAACGTGCCGAATACGATTTGGCCATTAAACTCGAAAGCCACAATCGACGTTGCTCTCACTCATTGCTTCTACTTCGATGACGATTACGTCGTTGACGTCGACAATGTTACGCGTTTACAATTAACTGTTACGTCGATTATATACTACTTTATCCTATTTTGATATAATTACAAAAATGTCTTATGCTTCTTTTTAACGTTGTGTCTAGATTAGTAAGTAATTAACTTTATTTACTTTAAATTCAGTGAGTAATTAACGTTTCTTCTGAAAAAAACTTGAATTCTCCTTATTCGTTCGTTCTCCTTTTATTTTTTTTTCCTTCGTTTGAGGACATAGTCAAATGCGAGTAAAAAATTGTCAAACCGATTTCTTTATCCTTACAGTCTCGTAGTTGTTTGCCTCTTTTCGGAAAATAGGGATGAACTGTTCCAGAACCGGTTTCATTCCGATGACCCGATTCGTTTCAAATCTATAGTTGGTAAGATCGCGAAGATCGTTTATAAATAGGTATAACACGTATACTTACGTTTTCGTAAATCTTTTTGATATAGGTAAAAAAAAAGAATAGAAAAGAATATAAAAGAAAAAAATAAAATTTTCTCGTACTAAAATGTAGAATAAATTTTTGAGGTAAAAGATGTTTGTTCAAAAATCGTTTCTTTTATGTGCTTTTTCCTTCATTTATGTGTTGGTTATAGATGTATCTGTAAAAACTCTGTGTAAGCTCTACCCACATACGTTCTTCTTGACCCTTGACAAATTCGAGGGACCACGAACGGACGTGAGAGCGATAAAGGAAATAGGAATAAGGAATAAGAAATGACTCTAATTTTTCATTTATTTTTCTTTGGCTTAGCGTTTGACAGCCTTTTAACTGTTTTTTATTTTATCTTTCTCCTTTTCTCGGTCTTTTCTCCTTTTCCATATGTTTCGAATGAAAAGATAAAGAGATAGAGAGAGAATTAGCTTGGAATCCTGGTGAGAAACTGTTTGAAATAATAAAAAAAGAAAAAAGGATAAGGGAGATTCTCTCTCTCTCTTTCTCTTTCTCTCTCTTGTAGACCTACGTACAACATGTAACCAGCAGCATGGACCACTTTATCGAGGATATAGAAAGACAAAGGTATTATTCGAGGACCAAGAGAAATCCGGACTAATTAACGCAAAGCGTCGGCACACGGTTTAACCGTAGTTTCCTTTTCATTCCTGTTTTCCTTTTCTCACTTCTCCTTATAAATTTATACTAACCATCTTGATTTGTCCAAGGAGATTTATGAATTATTCGCGATTTTATAATTCTTCCCTCACCACGCAATTCTTTATTCTTTTCTTTCCTATTTTTGATTTGTCTTTCCCTGTATCCCACAATATTTTTCTTCGTATTTTTTAGGAAGAATAATATTTACGAACGAAAAAGGAAAGAACAGAAACAATAAAAAAAGGAAAAAAGTTTATTGCAACTGGACAAACGAAATGCAATTTAAATTGCTACGTTTATTAATATCCGAGTACAACAAGATCGATACGAATCCAGGTTTCCTGTCCAACGAACACTTTGAAATTCTGCTCGGTACTGTAATAGCTTCGCTTTGTTTAACGGTGGAGATGAATGACAGAAGATTAATAGAAGAACGTAGTAGTATCGCGGAATATGTTCGAACCCAACAGTTGGTAAAAGACCAAAAGGAGCCCACAGAAAGCTCATTTACTTAATTTACATGCTGGTAGTTAAACATTACCAATTTTTTTACCAGTATTCGTTTCGAAAGGTCTCTCAAATTATTCACGAACAATACAGATTTCTACGGAATTTTACTTTATAGATAAAAACAATTTGATTTTATCTTTGATTCGACATTCAACGCGATAATAACGTTATGATATTTTAACTTAGTTAAAGTTTTTGGTTGATAAAATCAAAGTCTTATCTAATTTACGATGGATTATAACAAACAAGAGTATTTTAAAAAGTATTTCTTCATTTCAATGGAACGGAATAAGTACGAAGAAACTAAAACTTCGACAGAAGCGAGTCGTAAATGATAGAAACGTTAAAAGTTACTGATAAAAGCGGATAGTAGGATTAGGTGGTATCTTTAATAATTGATGTTACTCTAAAAAAAAGTAGGAGATATTTTCTAGATTTCGAAAGTTTGAAAGCATTATTAACTATGTAACTCGGTTGTGTTTCAAGCTTTCTAAGGATTTTTATTCTTGTTTATAACTAGTGACCGTGTTTACTGTCTATCGTGAGGTTGGAAAAAAAAGAAAGAAGATGATATCCTCCGAGCGTATTCGAACATATATGTATATAAACGTGTATACATTTTCTAGGTAACGTATAACAACATTTCGACGTAATTGGTCTGATTACCCGGCCGAGATTTGCTAGTGAGTAAACGTTTTCTCGTTTCCCAGGGATACAGCATGCGCGATTATATCGTACGCACCAGTATGGCGTTAGCGAGGTGTAATGAGTCGGTCACATTTGTGGTCACGTATCGCGCAAATTTTTCGTCAGTTTTACCATGCGACCAAAAGGAAGAAGTAGTAGTAACCGGTGCTGGATTTAAAGAGTAACAAATCTTTTTTCTCTTTCATTTTTACTAACACTGAGATCGTTAATCTTTTCTCTTTTGACTACCTTTTTTCGATTATAATGTTTCCATATTTTAATATTGTAGCTTTCTATATATTTTAAGGTTATATTTTATCTATTTAAAAGCACACACACACACATATATATATATATATATATATTATTTAACGTAAAGAGAATACAAAGGCATATTCATTTTTTTGCGGAATAAACAAGAAGCATGCTCGTTGGAGGAGAAGAGATTTTCGAGGGAAGACATATTTTCTACCTATATCAAGAGAGATACGTTTGAATTTTTCTTCTTATTCCTGTATTCGATGTTGGTACTCACGTAACACAGTTCTGAGAAGGCGTTTTCTGTAAATGCAGGAAACGGAAAAACGAAAAAAAGAGAAGAAAAGAAAATAGAAAAGAGAATGAAAAAGAAAAAGGATCAGTCGGTTTGAGTCGTCGAAATGAAGTTTTTCATTCGTAGATTTATGCAACATTTGTTTCTCGTATTTAAAGGAAGGAAAGAGGAGGATTATAAGGAGTCACGGGATCGAGGGGATGAACTTTGGTAGGAAAATATTTTTCCTCGTGAAATACCTGCGTGATATCCACACGAAAGTTTCTTGCGTCGAGGGTCTTTTCGTTTTACTGTGTGCTGTTCGTGAAAGAAGAGGAAAAGAGAGTAAGAGGGAGAGAGGAAGAGAGAGTAAGAGAGAGAGAGAAAGAGAGAGAGAGAGAGGAGGACGGAGAATTAAGGCGGTGGTAGTAGTTGAAAGCAATGTAAAAACGGGGGATGCGCCCTCGTGCGTACATATATACCTGTATAACACAGTGTATGTTTGTGTATGTGTCTACGTGTAAGCACCTCCGGGAATGCACCGAATACCGCACTGCGCACTATTTATTCCTTTTAATTTTATTCTCTTCGTCTCCAACCGTTCCCACGCTCGTGAATCACAATTAAATAGGATCTTCTTCTTGCGGTCGTATCTACTGAAAAACTTTTTTCCCCTTTTTATTTTTCTCCTTCTTTTCTTTCACGAATTTCGACGACCGCAAATATCGGTTTTGAAGACAACTACGCATGTAGTTCTCGAAGTTTCACCGAAAAGTTTCTAGTCGAATTTGTTATAGTAGATATTCCTCCACTATATCCAATTTCTTTGAACAACTGTTTTGTGGTAAATCCTTTCTTTTTTTTTTCTTCTTATGTTTCAGGTAAGATATTAGTAGCTACGGAAGGAAGTGTGGATAATTGACTTCCGACGAGAAGGGTAACGTATGCGCGTTCTACTTGCTCGTTGCAATAACCTCAACAGCTAGAATGCTCTCTGAGGGATCTAGAATAATTGTAGTGGGAGCTCTTCATTTTGATCGCAGATTTCATTTCCCAACTGCGTCGAGAGAAATGAAAAACCTTAAAGTACTCGACGTATTCGCTTGTTATTGGACGTTTATTATTAAGAGAGATCTTCTAAATTTTGTTTATTTATCGTTAAAGACTTTTATTAGCTTGAAATTTTCATTGCAAATGGTTTAGAAAACGTTACTGTTAAGTGATCGCGAAATAGTAGAAAGCGATCATTTACGAGATACGATGAAGAAACTTTTAGTACATATTTCTCTCTCTCTCCTTTTTTTGTGTGTCTTATAATGGCCGAGCGACCGAGTAGAAAAAGAAAGTATATTACATACGTTAAAGGAAGAACCGCAATAATTTCAGTGAAATTAGAGTCTTTCTCGTGCGTTTCACGCAACGATCTTTCTTTCCTGAGAGATTCGTCTTGGACAATGAACCGTGGATGCATAGATCGTGATAAATGACGGTGGCATGGACCGAGTTAATTTTTAACTTTTCTCACAAGCGAAGAGATTTATCGTGCCAGTCTTTGTTAAGCCAACGGACGTATATATCTAGTCGGAGCAAAAAATTAGTAGAATTTTCCATAAATAACTAAAAAAGCAATAAAAATAAATCGCGTTCTTTATTTTCTCGTGGTCGCTAAAGGCACGACATCTCGAATTAACTAATACCTATGTTTGCATTGTTACATAACAGTTTTATTCGAGTTTTCGCTGACGTGACTAGAGAAGACGTAAAAGAAAGATAGATCTTTCTTTTTCTTTGCTTAAAATTTCTTTCTTTCTTTTCTTTTTTTGTTTCTTTCTTGTTAAATTTTTACAAACTTTCTCATTCCATTTGTTTCTTGTTTTCTTTTCTTTCTTTTTTTGTTTTCATTTTTTCTTTTCTTTATCTCGTCGACGTTACTCGCGGACGTACGCCATGCACGCGAGAATATGCGAATAGATAGGAATTAAGGTCGTAGTTCCGAAGGAAGAGGTCGCAAAGGCTAATTAAAATTCATCACGACCACACCTGCCCTTTTCAACGATCGCGTTGCGTTGGTGGGACGTAGCTCAGTTAGCTTTGGGTGACGAAAAACTGTGAGGTGTTAAGCTCGAAACTATCGTCACGCCTATATGTCTATGTGTGTGTGTGTGTGTGCGCGTGCGCGCGTATGTGTGGTGTATAAATATACATATATGTATAATATATATATATATATATATATACATATATAGGAAAAGTTAAAAATAGCGAGTAAACTCGATGGAAAGAGTTTTGTTTAATTAAACTTTATGGCAGTCGGTAATTTTGAGATATCAATCTTTGCGAGCGTGAAATTTAAATGCTCTTCGTTTTCAATGGAATTGTAAAAGGAATTTCCTATCCTCGTATTTCTTTCTTAATCGTACCTTTGCTTCCTTCTCCGTCGAAATGGCTTTCGAATGTTTCCGAAGAAGAAGGAAAAGAGAGAAAAAGATAGAGAAAGAAAGAGAGATGGAAAGAAAGGATCGCTTCTAAAAATATGAAAGGAAGATTCCTGGATCGGGAACTAATTACAGACGTTATATTTTCTTCCTTTTACTTTTGCAACGAAACGAAAGAGCCGGCTGGTCCTACTCTCTTGAATACAATTCTAAAATCTACATTCCTTCTTTCTCTTCTTCTTCTTCTTCTTCTTCTACCGAAGTGAATCTTCTTTAATTAGAACGAAATGGCTAATTACGTTTGGTGATATAGCGTGGGATTAATTTTTGGTAGATTTTTATTCTTCTCTCTCTTTCTCTCTTTTTCTTTTTCTCTCTCTTTTTTTCGTCTGACCGAACTTGAAAGTAAAGAGAAGACATCGTTCCGATAACTGGCAATGTTCCTTCACGAACAGGAAGAGAAGAACTAGGGAAGAGGAAGAGAGGAAGAGAGGAAGAAACAACACGATTTTATTTCGTAGCGGTGAGTACCGGAACGGCAACGAACGCCGCTCGCAATCACGTCTGGTATAGTACGTCGTGACGACCATTACCCCTGGCACAATGCTCGAAATAAAGAGAACGAAGAGTGGAAGAAATGTTCGTAGCTTTATCACGAAACATCCTTCTCGTCGAATCGTGGCCAAGTTCTTCTTGAAATTCTACGATGCGTCATTGTAAAGTCGTTTCGGCTAGACCATACTAGACTTCTCTATGTTTTCCGTTCATATTCTCGTCCAACACTTTTCGTCCTTTTTCCTTCTTTTTTTTCTTTTTATTTCTTTTCTTTCTTTTTTTTTTTTCTTTTCAAAACCTTCGACGTTTTACCGTCAGATCGAATTTTTATTTTAACACGTGAAATTCTTCACGAATAGGTTACCTTTTTTTTCGATTTAGATGTGTGTATTCGTTCAAAGACAAGCGGATAAGAATTATTTAACAAAACTTTATTGTTCGCATGCGTTCGAAACGGCTGTACATTATGTGTACACGCACGCATATACACATGTATATATATATATATATATATATATATATATATATATATATATCTGTACACGAAGAACCTAAGTATTTTTTCTGTTTGAATAAGATGTAACGAGATGACTCCACGATTCCCACGAGCATCCGATCTCTTTCTCTTTTACCTTAGCATTTTACGGCGCTTTATTCCCCGTGAAATTCGTTGGGACGTGCCCGGAAGAACCGTGTACTCTTTTCTGTTTCACGCGACGGCGATTTACCTTCTTACTGCTTGGTATAATATACATGAGAAAGACTTTGTTGGTTGGCGAAACACACGTTGGCATAGGCGATTAAATTCGTGCCAACTCTGTTGTTCCTTTCATTAACTTTGTACTATAGAAATTTCATTCTTTTCAAATATCTCTACTTCCAACAAAAATTACCTCGATTGTCTCTAGAGTTTTTATTTTTTATCTCTCCAATTTGTTCAAATGAAATATCGAACGAAATATTTTACATTTCTACGTAAAGTTTTTCTATGTAGAACAAAAAAGAAGAAAACTGTTATAAATCGAATACTATTCACCATTTCGATTTATCGAACTATAACGGCTTTGCATTTCGATAGATATGGCTAAGCACGTTCGATCGGTATGCTTTGGCGGTCACGATTGCGTAAGGTGAGCGTGAAACGAGCTTAAGGCTCAAACGACGGATCACTTTCGTTGTCGGTTCCGGTTCAGGGTCGGCTACGACCCACTTCACGGTCACTAGGTTACCTCGAGACTGAGCTCGTAGCTATATCTCTCTTTTTCTTTTTCTTTTTCTTTTCGTGAACATCGAAGATCGAAGTGGATCAATAAAAAAAATAAATAGAAAAAGAAAAAGAAAGAAAGAAAGAAAGAAAGAAGGAAAGAAAGAAAAGAAAAAGAAAAACAAACGGAAGGGGATGATCGAATTATTCAATTGAATTTATTCTAACAACCCATTCGAACGATTCTACATTTTATTAATCATATGATCATAATGAAAAAAATTCGCTTGCCTAGAAAATTACGATACTTTATTTTAAAGGAAAAATTGTAATATACTCTGATCTCTCGAAAGTTTTTGATGAAAAACTGCTCGAAATTCTTTGCAGTAGAAAAATAATAAAAAAAAAAAGAAAAGAAAAAATCTTGGAAGCCCTCGGAATTCTATTATTGTTACGTACGCTTCGAAGGGTTCCGTTCGTGGAATACGTTTTCGTGCGTCGAATGCATAGTGATCGGCTTATTTCGAGTATGGGCCACCCACTTCACCACCTGTCGTCCATTACCTCCCTTTCTCCTTTCGAAAGCGATTCGAAACCGAAGTCGACGTGGAAGTGTCGGAAACTCGTCGCTTCTTCCAAGGGTCTTCTCTCTCTCTCTCTCTTTTTGTCTTTCTTTCTCTCTCTTTCTCTGTCTCTCTCATTCGGAACGTACCATATGGTGCCATAAGACACGAGATTCCTCAAGAGGAATCCTCGATATTCTAACATTTTCTATAACAATGCTTCGAAAACTCATTCAGCATAAAGACATTTCGATGTATTCTCGACGTATCATAAAAGTTAAAAAAGAGAAAAGCAATATATTACTGCAAATTTCTTTTTCAGAATATTCACTTACATTATTTCCCCATTTTGTTTCTTCACTAGATCCGAATGATAAATGAGGATTTTGTTCGAAAATAATTCCATAGGGAGATATGATGTGTGGATTCGTTAATTTTAAATGGCAAAGACACGATCGAGCGAGTTTTCACGTTTAAATGTTTATTTATCGATATTTCAGAATTTTCGAAAGTTCTTTATACTTGCAACATGTTCAAAAACCGTAATCAGATTCGTATGTTAGTTTGTTTCTTTAAACAAGTTTAAACAGAGTATTTGATGTGTACGTATAATTTAGTTTGTAGATATACTCACCAAATACGTTTTTATCGTATAGATGTTTATCGAAATCTCTCGTTGGCTAAAGTAAATATATGGATGATTGCAATCTATTAGAAATGTTTTTTTTCAATTCATTATTCATCCTTCTCGTAACGAATGATAAAGAGAAGCGATATTAAAGATTTGCAATGAACTCGTTTTTTATTTACACAAGAATTTTTTATTGATATGAACTTTGAAAAGTTGATGAAAAGATCGTCACGCAAGAATAACGTTTAACAATTACGTTGTGTTATATCTTAGATCAGTGACATTGACATTATACAATATGAAATTACAATCAATATCGTATGAATTTACGTTGGAACAGGTTTGTTCGATGTTGAATGCGTAATATGATAAGCCGATTAGAATTTAACTTGGGAGCGATAGCTTTGAATTGCGAATAATTTCCGATTGAATCCATTAACGAATGTTTAATGTTTCTATTTGATTTAATGAATCTTTTATAATCATTCGTTCAACCACATTTGGAATATGTTCATCAAATATTTCTATCCTTTTGTTTCAGATTTGTTCTGTTTTTGCTTTTAAATTTCAAATACATGGAAACTCTTTTTGCATGATATTGATAAATTTTATGGTAATTAAAAGTTATTTTATAATATTTTATTTTTTTTACCTATTTATAGGACTATATATATATATATATATATATATATATATATATATATATGTATATATATATGTATTGTTTTGTGGTCATGTTAATGGTCTTTTACGGAAGCTTTGCTCGTTAAGTCACGCATGAACAATATTATAGCAATTAGGGTAATCACGGATGAGCGGAGAAAGCTGTGATTTGCATAGGAGAGTTTGTGAATGGTGGTTAGCCACCAATCACCGTGCAATACGCGGCTTTCGTTTCGGTGCTCTATTACGGTGGCACTATCGTGAATGGGGTCTTTAAAGTTCATAATGGACGGTAGCTAACGTGCAAACGACGTGCGTGTACATTCAGTTTACGACCGGTTGATCCACCTCGTCGTAAATTCGTTGGATGTTCGCAACACGGATCACGACTGACCGATTTCGGTGTATTTTTGTTGAGTTTCGTTGTAAAACATTTACACCTTGTTCCATGTAGAAGAGGAGAACAACAAAAAAAGAAATATAATCATCGAAGAACATGCTCGATCGAAAGCAATTTATTTTGACTCCCTTCTCTCGTCCTACCGATCTTTTTATTACGCAATGAAAAGCGACGTGTGAGAAACTAGCCGAGCTCCGATGGAAAATTCGATGATAACGTTCCGAAGGACTGGACGATCGAGTGGAAGTCGATAAAAGGGGGAAAGAAATACTAGTAGATCGGAATAGAGAGGGAAGAGGAGAGAGAGAGAGAGAGATGGAGAAAAAAATGATCGAGGAGAAGAAATCGTTGGAGTATATCAGCCCTTGTCGGAAATAGTCGTGGATTCGAGAATCAGTATCCATCGAGAAAGCCGTAGGGCTCGACCGTCGAGTCTCCGTAGGGCTCGAATCTTGGTCCGTAGAACGGCTTATTGAATACGTCTACGATATTGGATTTTTGCCGACATTACGAGCCACCACCACTACCGCTATCACCACCACCACCGCAACTACCATCACTACCACCACTACCAATACTATCATCGCTACTGGTTGATACCCGACCGCGAAACGACAGGGGAAATTTAAAACTCGTCATGCCTTGGCCAACGTACCCCACTCTTCAACTCTCTTTTTGCCAGACGGTACTCGAAACCGAAGGAGATACCTTCTGCTCGCGAACATCTCCGATCAATAACACCTACACCCAGACGTCTCTCATTGTCGCACGCTCTTGAGGCTCTTGTGCTCGTTTATATAGAACGATGGAAAGATGATTTAGCTCATATTGTTACTATTATTAGTTTTTTTTTCACTCATACTTTGAATATTTTTAGGGACATTTAATTTTTCAGGCATTGAAGTCTCTTGACTTTTTCTTGATTTTTTTTCTTTTTTATTTTATTTTCTTTTTTATTTTTTTTATATATGGCAAGTGATATGCGTAAATTAACTTTTTCGATCGTAACGTCTTAAGATTTTTTGAATATCATCGGAAGTCACCGATCGACAGCTTTCAAAAAGCAAACATGTATGGCCCCTTGTGACAGGCTGCTTTCTGCATCTCCCCCGCCACGGACAAATTATATTTTAATGCTCTGACGTATCCAGGCTGGCATGATTGATAACCAACATATTCTCGTGTACACAGTGCGGCCGAACACGGGACTCGTTGGTTAGTGGTAAATGATTATACGCGTGTGTTGACGTATCAAATGTATGTATGTAAAGGGTAGAAGGAGAATAGGGATCGAACGTTGTCAGGTGGGTTGCCACTGACGAGACGTTGAATGCATAATCGAGTGATAGCGTCGTCGGTCGTCGTCGGTCGTCGTTGGCTCCTCGATGACTTCTCAAATCTCATGGGAGACCGAGCGAAATGGATTTTCACTTCGAAACGAGACTTAGATCACTGCTTTCATCCGAGAGAATATAGAGGAGGGCTAACCATATTTTCCTCTGCATGGTTTTTCTCTATAGTATTTGAAAAAAAAATATATTATTTCAAAAAGAATATTTTCAAAGAAAAAGGGAGAGGGAGAGAGGGAGGGAGAGGGAGAAGAGAAATTAAACGAAAAATACAAAATTATGAAACTCGACGAACGAATGAGAAAAATATCGAACTCACTAAACTCGTTTCACGCATTTGAGGCTAACGACTGCGACAGTTGAATTTCACTTCCTATCAATAAAAGTTTGCGGTCAGAAAACGTCGTGTCGGCGAAGTTAACACGAGTTCGCGGCTGCGTTTGACCGGTTAAGTTCAAGTGGCGATTTTTCATAAGGATCTCATTTTGTCTGCTTGAGAAAAGCGTGGAGCTGTTCGAACACAACGGTGCGATATTGTTTCTAGATCACGTTCTCGTTCAAACGAAACGAGCTGACGATTGATCATGTCAAGACATTGACGTTACTAGCCTCGTCTTTACGTGACCTATCATCTTTCTTCAATCTTCTTGATATTCTCCTATTTCTTTCAGCTGTTCGACGCGAATTCTATCACAAATAAGATTACTTTCTCTTCGATAGAAATTTTTTCTTCTTTCTCTGTTTTGTTCCTTTTGTTCCCTTTTCCTTTATTATTTGATAATACGATATTCGTTTTGAATATCTACAAGAAAAATACAAAATCAAAGTTTGTTGAGTCATTAGGTAGGTAACGCTGATAAAGCGTTATATAAGGAGCATTTGGTATCGCGTAACTATTCGCTTTCATGAACGAAATTACGCAAGCTCCTATTCTCCTTGCTCATTCATAAATGTACCAAGTTCGTTTTGTGGGGACAATGAGCATTGCTGACCACTCGAGAAAGGAATGAATGAGAACAAAAGGTGCTCGGTTTCGGAACAAGACCCGAAATTATTTAATTACTGTAATGAAAAATATCCGAGAAAAATAATGGAGCTTGTTGAGCAGTAGTAATAACTAACTAAACACGTTGAAAGATCATATCGTTCAGTTCTTTAAACTTTTCCTTTTTTTTTGGAAAACTTTCTTCGTTTTCTTTTATTAAAATATCTTGGACTATATTCGGATCTATCTCGTAGAAAGATAAAAGCAACGTCTTGTGAAAATCTAAGGGACAACGAGCGAAAATCGATTCACTTTCTTCGAAAAAGGCAAATCAATCGTTTTCTTTTATATTCAAATTTTATTCATGGCTCTATATCCAGGTTTAAGAAGTCTATCGAGTATTCATAACCTTCTTGATGGTCGGTGCAGACAAATAATCTTCTAAAGATATTCCAATCCTCTACGAGTAATCTAGATTTTTTTTTCTGAAAATATTTCCACGTTTCGAAGTACGCTGCATTATTTACAATAGGAGAAAGTTTTAACGATCTTATGGATCGTGAATTATTTTAATTAGCGACACTTTTTATAGATCTAAAATAGCTACGATGAAAATTTTCAAATTAAGTTATTCCCCGGTTATTTTTACCTTCGTCCGAGAAAGGCGAGCAAAATTCGAAGAAATCAAATTTGTGAATGAATGAAACTTTTGAAATATTCGACGATAAGCAAAAATCATTTACAACGACTCAATATTTTGCTTACTTCTCGTAAATGTAATATTCGATGAACGTTTGAGAATATTTTCACGGAAGTTCTGCATCGAATAATATAAAAAATCTAGAAAGAATATTCGATCAAATCAATTACAAATAAATATTTTACTTGAAACTCTATTAAATTTCTTATTTTGATATCGAGCCGGTCACGACATCGATACGGAAAACGTTCGAAGCCGGAGAAGTTAATAATCCGAAAATTCGATCGTGAGTTCCGAGTTGTTCGTTGTCGGTCGTTGATCCGTCACCGTTCTCGTAAGACTTCCGAAATGCAAGAAAGTTTCTTTCTTATCGTGGCTTCCCAACTTTATCGCGATTTCCAAAACTACGTAAAACTTTTTCTCCCGGGATAGATCTCGAAGCGATCGATCAACAAGAGAAACTGGATTACCAGTGAGATAAAAAAAAACAAAAAAAAAAAGGAAGAGAAAAAGAAAAAGAAAAAAGGCGGAGAGGAAAAAACCAGAAATAGAGAAACTTTATATATCCGAAGTACGACGATTTTATTCTCGTACAGGATAGATAGGGAAAAAGTAAATGGAACAGATTTCCACTTGTCAGTTTACACGAACTTAGTCGAGTGCAGTGAGAGAAAAATAGTTCTTTCTTTTTTTGTACCTCTATTTTTTTTCCTTTCTTTTCAAAAGGAAGGAAATTTTGTCAGATTTAATTATCATTTCTCGTTACTCGATCGTTACTCTCGATGGTAGGTATATCTCTGTTCGTAGATAAGATAGGATGTAGGTAGAGGTATGTAGACGTAGAGAGTAGGAAGAGAGAAGAGAGAGAGAGAGAGAGAGAGAGAGAAACAGAGAAAGAGAGAGACCACACGTACGAACATCCCTATAACGCGCAGTGTGCATCGAGGCACGCGATGTACGCCAGCAGCAGTGCTCGAGATAGGGATGCATTTGCATGGCTACGTTGCAGCATCATCGCCAGTCATCCTTCCGTGCTCCTAGATATCAAAGAGAAGTCTACACACCTTGTTGAACGTAGGTAGGTAATACTCGGAGCTGGGTACTTCGCATCGCGCATCAACCTGCATATTCCCCTTCCTCAGTATCGTATAGTTGAGCATAACTTCGAAGCATGAAAGATAAAGGAAGTCTATGGATATCGCGATACTTCATACACGATATCTCGAACCTGTTAAGAAACGAGAGCAAATTTTCAAACTGCAAATTTTATAGACTGTTCCTTTCCCTTGAGCTTTCTTTTTAATTAATACGTAATCCAGGAGAAAAAAATTATGCTGATAATTTAAATAGTTTTAATTATACGCGTTGTAGATATTTATAAAATGTGACGGTATTATATACACTTCCATTTATTTGGTCAGCCTTTTCATTAATGTGTGATAAATATTCGTAAGATAAATGATTAATATATATATAAATATTTCGATCGATATAAATATTTGTTCGAATTGAATCTGCTTTGCTTCATTTATATTACATACTGATATTTTATTATAAATATTAAACATTCTATTTATTTGGACAGTATTTTTATCAATTAATGATAAATATTTCCTAAGATAAATGATTAGTATATATGAATATTTTGATCGGCATAAATATTTGTTAGAGTTGCGTCTGGGTCACATCACTTATATCACGTATTAATATTTTATCATAAATCCTAATCATTTATTTAAAATATTGATCAAATGTTAAATAATACTGACTGAATAAATAGCAGGTGTAATTATGAAACTATATATCTATATTACTATTAAACGGATGGTAAATCGGCGTTGCAAAGTTTAGCGAAACATCGAGGATACACTTATCTAAACGTCGCAGACAATAATTATTCCTCCTACAGAGGTTCGAAGTCGATAAGTAAGCGACCTCGAATTCCTATAATGTTGCAAAATATTTCTCTTTCTTTCTCTCTTGAATTGAATCGAAAGCTATCGTTTGTAATAATATATTCACATTTTCATTTTTTATCAATTCTTTGAGACTTAGAGAAAATGTTTGAGATACGACTCGGTCTTATTCATGGCGCCAAATAAAGACGCCATAATGGTCTGGTCGGTGCCTTTTAGCCGAATTACGCGCTATTACGGACTCTCTTTAAAGTTCGACGACTGAAGCTGCGATAAAAATCTTTATTTCACGCGGTTCGCATACAGCCACCATTTAAACCGTTCGGCTCACGGTCGAGGGCTCTCTATTTCTTTTCTTTTCTTTTCTTTTCTTTTCTTTTCTCTCTTTCTTTCTCTTACTCTTTCTCTTTCTCTTTTTCTTTCTCTCATCGCTTGACGCGTTTTTCTCATAATATCATAACGAGCTTCTAGACGAGGCCAGCTCGGTGGACCGTCGACGCTTCGGATCGTTGCCCGAGAAGTCTGCAAAGTTTTCTTCGGGCGTTGCTTCCCTCTTTTAAAGAACCTTAACGAGGTCTCTCATCTTCTTTCTTCTCTTCTCTCTTTCTTTTTTCTTTCCTTTCCATATTTAACTATAGGGGGTGATCGTGAAAAACAAAAAAAAGAAATGTCATTTTAGCATAGTTCGAACGAAGTATTTTATTATTTTTATAAATGTAAGAAATAGGGGTAGAGAGAAAGAAAGAGAGAGAGAGAGAGAGAGAGAGAGAGAGAGAGAGAGAGAGATAAAATTTAATACTCGTGAAACTTTTCATTTTCGTCGAAACGAAACGAAGTTACGAATTAGTATCATAAAATTTATAACTATTTCTTATGCGAGAGTCTAGTATCATCGACATTTTTTTATCGAATATATTTTCTCGAATATACGCGTTTTTACAGAGATTTATATGATAGAAAAACAAGGAAGAAGAACACGAAAAGTGATACAATTTAATAACGATGCACGAAGCGTAAGTGATCGTAAATCAGTGAGCAGTCAAGAAGTTGTAAGGGAAGGGTAATGTTATGCGTGGAAAATCAACGAAAATAAAGTCGAATATACGACTAGAAAGAAAGATTGACAAATTGAAAAGTCAAGTGAAGGAACGTAGAACAAACAAAACGGGGACACTCGAAGAGAAATAGAAAAATTGAGGAAACTCGCGGGATGAAAAGAATTTTTCTTGTATTTGGTAGAGAAAATTTTTCTTTTTTCGTCGTCGTCGTCGTCGTCGTCGTCGTCGTCGTCGTCGTCGTTGCTGATAGGATCGATCGGTATTTTAAAAATCTATATACATAGATCGAGAATCGACGAAAAGATCGACGAAAAGGCTTCGACGTTGATCCGAGAAAGCTTCTAGGGAAGAAGAAGCGGGGTTAACAACTGGTCGAAGAACGCGGTAATCCTGAAGGGATTTAACGATCGGCCAGGAAATTCATTTTACGCTCCAGGTACGCGAGATTGATTCGTGATAAACGACGAACGTCACGAACGAGACCCCCGATCGAGAGCTTCGTTGGCGGATTACCTACTTCTTTCGCGGCATGAAAAATGTTCATTCGATACGAATTTACAGGGAATTTCAGGAAGGTATCTTAACGAAGAAGAACGAGATTCGTTATAATTACGTTCCTTGTCTTCGATTAAATGATATCTTACATAAGAAAAGCCTCCTTTCCTTTAGCAATTATTTTCTTGTAACGTTTGTTACAAGAAGGGGCCTTATTGTCTATGCTAAGACGATAAAGTAAAGAAAAAATGAAAGAAGGAAAACGAGATCTCTTTTTCTTTTTATAAAGACTTTGCAAACGTACCTGTCTCACGTAATCGCGTAATTATGTACTTAGCACTTAACGTAATAGCGCGATGAGTTAGGTACACGTTACTTCGTAGATAGTAGTCTACATTGAACGTAGCGATTATGCGAAAGGTGGAGCATTGCCAGGTCAGTGTCTCGTCTCGTACCAGTAAAGCCGCGTCTCGTCTGCCTGCTTGACAGTACTTTAGTTAGAAGAGAGCAAGTAACCGGGAAATTCCGGTTTATAATGGCTTCTGCTGGATTGGAAGATGGTTCTATTACATGGATCAAATAATCTTCTTTCCTTTAACAATTTTGAATTTCATTTTACTTGCAATTTTTATATAATAATTTTTCATAAACAAGCTAGATATCCGTATTACTATTTAAAATTTTTCATTTGGTTTTACTTCGCGATTGGAATATATCTAAATGTTTCTTTTTTTTTTTTTTTTTAAACAAAGAGAAACCTTGCGGTTGTTCTCATTGAAATTCTTACAAGTAGGTCATACACGATTCGAATATCATTAAAAGATATTACATGCACTCGGCTTCGTTCACCGTTACATTCACCCAAATATCGATTTCTCCGAGAACTTTGAAGAAGTCATTCCATATCATTGTTCTTATATTATTATAGTATGGGTATACGTGATGTTTAATGAATGACTCTCGTTAATCGTTTGTATTCATAGTCTGATACTACGAAGTCGTTTGGAGGGGCGACTGTGGCAAAGAAGAGAAGAAACTTTCGCAGTAACGTAATTACCCGGGCTAATATACTCGACGAGAAGAAAAGAGAAGAGAATAGAATAGAACGGAAGAGAGAAAGAGAGACAGAGATAGATAGATAGAGATAGAGAAAGTACGCTCTTGAAAATTTCGAGATAATTTCATTATGAAAATATTTTTGACGAACTTTTTGACGTATTAATTCTTTTCAATCTATTACGAAGAATATATAATACATGCGTTTGAAAATAGCGTATTCGATAATTACTAGTTTTAAAAGTTCGTCGTTTATTCCGTTTATATAGATGCGATAATGTGAGTACGCATAATTCGAAGGGACTAATATACCTGTCGGGACACGTGTCTCGAGCTAGGCTATGGCTCTGGCAGTAAAGGATCTCGGTAAACTGCAATATTGAGTGAGTTACTGGGTAATGGGTGTTTACTGCCCTGCCACTGTGCTAGCCGTCCTGCATTACCCTGCACCACCCTGCACCACCCTGCACCACCTTGCACCACCCTTCTCTTCACCTTCCTACTCTCTGTTGGTTATGTACATACACGAACGTTGGAATGGGAGGGATATAGACTTACGATAAGCTTCACGTTGAGTTCCTAGAGCGTAAACTCCCCCACACCCCGATCACCCCTTCTCCTTTTCTCCCTCATAACTCTCACTCTCTTTCTCTCTCTCTCTCTCTCTCTCTCTCTCTCTCTTCGTCTATGAAATCGACAGACTCTTTTACGACATTTAACCATCTTTTATATCGCACTATCGATCCAATTTTAGATTTTGATTTCCAATAGTCTTTATCGGGTAATATAACGAGATATTAAGCGAGATAAAAACGTACAAAACAATAAAAAAAAAAAGTAAACTTAGATAAGTTTGATAATAAACTTATAATTTTTTAAGTTGATTTTATCTGACTTATCGATACCGATAACGCTTTGCTTTCGGTAAATTCGTAATGTATTTACGCGTTATATCAATGTGTTATCGTGTTCGATATTTTATCTCTTGGAATAACCATGAAACGTGTTCTTAATTGTTGTATTTGCCAATTCCGTGAAAATGAAGAAGTGAATGTTTCAAAAGTTCTCGGATAAGAAAAATCTTGATCGAGATTTTTCCAAGCAGGGAGAAACGAACATTGAAATAACAGAAGAAGCCATAAATCTAGATGTAACAAGGCAGCGTGACATTGGTAACGTTGTACGTTAAAACAACCTGACGGTCATCGTATGCCGCATGGAAACAACTGTACGAGACATAAGTCAAGTGAAGGCTTTGACTTCGTCGTAAGGATTGTGACTGGTTTAATGACCGTTACGATAATAATGGTGGAAATAACAACGGTTCTTTGAAACGACTATAATCAAGCCAGCATTGAACATCAGATGTGTATGACGACGAAAACACATTTCCTATAATATCGATGCGAAAGAAATTAGATCGGTTTCAACATATCTTTAAGTCTCATATACTTACGATCGATCGATTTAACCGTATTTTAGTTAGTATTTAGAATTCGTGCTCGAATTTGAATTGGTTTAAAGTCATACAAGCGAGATAACTTTTAATTAGATGCCATGCAACTTATGCTATTCTCATCGGTGCACTTTAAAACGGTAACATGCTAACGTCTAAGTCTCTCTTTCCCTATCTCATCTTCTTCCGTTTAGAAACTTATCACGAGGACGGTTGGAAATTGTATCAAAGTTCCCTCTATTTTAACCATGCCCAAAATAACGGGATTACGAAAGCGAGATGTTAAAAGGGGAAGTGGATCATCGACCGAAAGCCGATAAAACTTGATAAATTTTAGACTCGGTTCAACGGATATAGGGTAATGCGGTTATCCCCTAGCATTTTCTGCGACCTTATTGGCTTTTTCATAGTGCTTCTCTTTTCGTGATCTCTTTACGAGTAAATATTTAGCCTCGTATATACGAAATTTATTTGTAGATATTTCTTCGGAAGAAACGTTATTTTATTAATTACACCTACAATAGCCTTTCATATATTTCTGGTATTCGTTGATGAATTCAATGAAAATACTTATTAAATCTTCTTTCGATATCGAGAATCGTCGAATGAATGAATGAATGAATTAAACTTGGAAAGAAATAATCTCACGTATGTGGGTACTTTTATAATGAGAACAAAAATAACACGTTCGGTCTTAATGATTTTTTAACGATCCGATCCTGGTCGTTCTCTTTTCTCTTACTAATTGATTAAACGAATTTGCTTTTACAGCCCGCACAAACTTCCAAGTAGTTTTCTCGAGAAATCTTCTCCGTCTCCTCCCCCTCCTCCCCCTCCTCCGAGCGAACGAACGAGCGAGCGAGCGACTAGTAAGTAAAACCAGTGGCGTCGTTAAGAAGACGGATTACTTTTACCCTCGTGACGATGAAAGTGGATACTGGATAAACGGGTTGCTCATAGAATCGGTCATCTCTGCCGTCCGCGGCCATTAGTCCTCCTATTCGTTCTCCGTTTTAGTTCCCCTACCTCCCTTCCTCGCTTCTTCGATTCGTCATCCCCTCACCTTAATTCGATTCGTCGTCGTCTGACAAACGAGTCGAATGATGTCGAAACGCGCCACGAATTTCTATCGATGGCGCCAACCGGCCATCAATTAACGTAGAACTTCGACGAGTTCGAGATCTCGAGCTAACTTTCCAAACGATTTTAACGAGGCAAGTGTTAACCGATTATAAATCCGAATTTGTCCTTCGATCGTTATAAAACTATATTATCCTATTATCATTTTATATTTCGTTTTTTGTTTTTATTTTTTTATTTTTTTGTTTAATTATAATCATTATAATTTTGTTATAGCTTTTTTTTTTTAATAAATTCCTTATTATTATTTTATTATAGTCTTCTTTATTGTAATTTTTCGATGTTCGATCGCTACGATAAATTTCGTCTCGGCAGCTTCCATAGCAATTGGTTCGGAAGAAGCGCCGTTCTTGCATTAACCTGAAAGATCTATGACATTGTAACAGTTTCGAAACTATAACAGTGAGTGGTGCGGTTTAATGCGATGGAATGGCAAAAGTGTCCAAGTGCGAGTTAAGTTTCAGCAGCACGAGGTTGGAAGCTTCCGTTTGCCGGAAGTCTCCTCTCTTCGTATACACTTTCGACTCTCCCTCTCTCGTTTCCTCTCTTCTCGGAACAATCACCGGATGTTATGTGAATCATCAAGGAACTTTCCTCCATAGAGTCATACTCAGAAGCGGCTTGGTACGTACCTACGTCCAAGTAAGCGCGCTTAGACGCGCTTAGACGTGCTTAGATGCGCTCTTCCAAGCATTTCCGATTAAACGCGATCACGTTCAACGAGTTTTCAACTTCATCTTGTTTCGTTAAAGGGATTTTCTCCCTCGAAAGTCGAACTTTGGAAAGACAAATTTTCGGACACCAACAATAGGATTTGACTTTCAATGAAAATTGTTGTCTTTCGTCTTTACGTTCAAGTCGAAAATTCCTCAGACAATAATTTAGATGTTAGAAAGTAGGAATTTCGTATAATAAATATCTTCAATAATAAATCATAGAGAAGTATTCGTGTCAACCCCGTTCGTTCCTTCGTGCTGGAAATCGAGCTTCATATCTCGAGTTGTGTCATTGTGTACGTTAAATGCGTTTATGTCAGACCACGCTTCCGCTTAAATAGTAATATAAAAACATGAAAAACATGAGACGTTGCTCTTGCAAAAAACATGAGGTTAGGTACCACCATATGAGGTGTAGATATACGCTCGCTTATGGAATGTTCGTGGATGTTATTTGTTGGTAGAGAATTTGTTGTCGGCTTTTTTGATATCGCGTTTGTAAGGAATTCTGACGTTTTATCGAAAAAAAAAACGAGATTTTTTATAATTTCGATCGATTCGAGCGATTCGAACGAAAGCATTTAAAGCGTTCGCCGATAACGTAGATGAATATGAACGAACCCGAGTCTTCGAGACGAGATAACCGGATTTCCATTTTCAGAAAATAACACGAAGCTTCTTTTTTCTCTGTGCATCGTGGGTAAGCGAGTAATCCAGAGTATTTTCTGCGGTTGCTCGTTATAGAGATAGTTTTTACGAGTTTTAGCGCGTTGTTCTCGTCGTTTGCATTTGAGCAAGATGTAGGAGTAACTTTACGCGTCGTTCGTCGTTGCGGAAAAATTTTAAATACTGAATTAAAATGTCGTTTTGTTTGTCTATTTTTAAGATCTTTGAAATTACACCGTGATTCTCCGGAATGTTCTTTAATTTTTCATCATTCCTCTGGTTCATTGTAAATCGAGAAATTTCTTTCTTTCTTTCTTTTTTTTACCTTCTTCCTCTTCTTCTTCTTTTTCTGCTTCTTCTTCTTCTTCTTTTTCTTTTTTTTTTGTTCTTTTCCGCCGTGAACGTTTTAATCGTTCGCAGGATGTTCTCGTTTCCACGAGCAAGCATTTCTTAAAGTCCTTTTTAGTCAGACGTCCTCGAGCAAGGCTTGAAATTTTTCATTCCGAATCACTTTGCATACTTAAAACGTTCCCCGACGCATCGATCGTTTCATAATACTCGCGCGTAAATTACAAACCCGGATGATTAAGCTACGTTCAGTAGCAATAAACTATAATTAGTGGTTTCAACGTGAGCCTCGTTTGAATTATCTAGCCATTACTATTCGCTCATAGTCGATATGATAATATTTTACGAGGACGTTCGATGGATACACACGTATGGATGTACAATTAGCGAATTTATTGTTTATTTTTTATTTTTCTTTTTATTTCTTTAATATTATTATTGTTGTTGTTGTTGTTGTTGTTGTTGTTGTTGTTGTTGTTGTTGTTGTTGTTGTTGTTGTTGTTGTTGTTGTTATTGTTATATTATTTTTTCTTTGAACGATCGCGAACAGATATTTGGAGTGTAATAAAAAATTCAATTAGTTGGATCTCTGATCCGAGCGTGAAAATGGAATGGAATGAATGACTCGTGATTGTCGACCGTGAAACTTTCGAAAAGTTTTCCTCGTGAAAAGGACTGCTGGCCAGGAAGTTTCTTCTCTTCTCTAACCTTCTTCCTTGCATTCTATTCTTTGTATTTTAGCGTTCGCTAGAAGGAACGAGTTTGTAATGGTGTTTGAAGGCCGTCCTATGGATCAATTTAATCAGCATTTTATTTGCTTTTCTGTCAGTATTCTTCTCATTAATTACGGTTTCTAAAAAAGATTCAGTTTCAAACGTTACGTAGAGAATTTTATGTAATTCTACAAATTTATCTTCTTCGCTTTATCACATATTTGGTAATCGATCCCATACTTATTATCTTATATATTTATATGCATATATAAGAATAATATTTGTTAATTGGTCCCATATGTGTGAGAACAAAATCGAAAATTTCCAAAAGCGTGCGATTTTCTAAAGCCCGTTCGAATGAAACCGTCTATTGAATAGCGAGGAAATACAGCTTCCATGGAACAAAAGATGGAGATCATTTTATTATCGAATAATTCGTACGCTGTATTATCTATAGTTCATATTCTTTATTACCACGATATCATATAGTTCAATCTCTTAACTGGTTAAATTGATTTAGTTGTATTGTTTCTATCGTTAAAAATGATAAAATTAAATAGATGTTATATAACACATCATTTTTATTTCGTTTAAATATAATAGATTGAAATAAAGATCCTAGTTGACTTAGAGATTCTCAAAAGTATTTTCGCTGTTATATACCGTAAATATAATATATCTGTATATGTATATTAGGAGACAGGGAAGCACCGTTGATAGCCGTAGTTCCTACGTGAGATTTATTATAGCTGTCGGTAGCAAGGTTAGCGAGCCAACGACGCTCGTCAGAACGTGTTTTATTGTCAACGTCGTCGGTGCGGTCTTTTCGAGAGTAGATCTTGGGAGCTGAAACGAGAGAAGGGTAGAGAAGTCAAACGATGCGCTTCGTACCATCTGGGAAATCTGTAATTCAATGTAACTTTATTTCGTATGGCATTTTTAATATTTCACGATCAGACATGATAAATTAATTTTAGTGATTTTTCCTAGATGAAAAACATCGTTTGATTCGTTCGACAAACGAGCGTGAAGTTTTATCGAGGTATCGATCGTAGACCTCGATTTCGGGGACAAATTTTATCTGCGAGCCGCGACAGCGTAACAGGGTGTAATGAATAGTCGATAAAAAGTACTATTGAGTCTCCCTCTTTCTCTCTTTCTTTCTTTCTCTCTCTCTCTCTCTCTGTCTATCTCTCTTACACACACACGCACACACGTACTCTATCTTTTTTATTCGTTGAAAACGTGTAGACGCGTGCCGATGATTTATTATTTTTACATCGGGAATTTCATTTCCAAACCGGTGACAAACACGCCCGACCGCACATAGAGCTTTAGTTTCCTCCTGTGTTTGCGTGTGCGCCGCGTCCTACCCGTGGAATCGATTCGTGCAACGGGTGGCTGTTTTTCGTGCGACCGAAAGAGAACGATCGCTGTGGCGAGAATTTGCTCGCGAGAGATTCGAACGCCAGAAGTAAAACATTAATAATTGGTTTTATTCGATCAACCACGAGAAAATTGTCTATTGTCTCTCTTCTCTTCTTTTTTCTAGTTTTTCATTTTTTTTATATTTGTTTCGTTTTTGTATATACGCTTCCTAGTTCCCCATGTTTGTCATTGTCCGTCACCGATAGAAACAATATTTTCTGGATGGGCTTGTTGCACGGATTTATGGAGTTACGTACGTAACAACCGATAGCGATATCAGAAAATTGAAATTAATTAGCGATAAATTTATATGGAATTCCCTCGGAGTTTTCCTATATAGAGAATATATCGTTTATCTCGATCAATTATTATCTCTTTCACCGGTAGGAAGAATATTATGTCCAGGGATATCGAACGATTCGTGGTTTTTCCTGTTACGTATAGTTGTGTACGAGACCATCGACATCTGTTGCTTTCGCTATGTCATTTAACACATTTCTCACGTTTACCATCGTTTTCACAGCGTTAATAATCGCCGAGCGAGGGATATATATCGATCGAGAAATAATTTCGATCGATACTACCGGATACTTTGATCTCGCTCGTGCATCCGTTATATCGGGTTAAGGCGATAGAGGAAAATGTTGAACGTGGTACGATTAGATGTCTAATCGTAGGTAAGCTCGTAATTCGAACGTTCTCTACCACGAAACGAGTCTTGTTTACGCGTAAACTCGATGCAACGTGCGAACGATAAATCATTCCAACAGCTATATACCTTTGCGGAGAAGCTATCGACGGGAAAGTACAGAGATGAGTATTGAAGCGTTAAAACGTTAGACCGATCGGTTCTTTGACGTAAGTTTAACGAGTTACGTCTAGTATGTGTGTGGGAGTATAGTTGGATCATACTTCGTTCGTTCCTTCATTTTTGTCATCGATCCATCAAAGAGTGATCAAGAAGATCGATGAGATCTTCCGCCGTCTAAAATATCTTTTAGTTCTCGTTTGTAATCTAATAAGGAATGTCGAAGTAACGAAAATCTAATGGGTTATTTCTTCTAAAGGAAAATGCATTTTCTTACGCATTAGACAGTGCCAGCTCATGAACGATAAATAATTTATCGGGAGTCGTTCTCCGGAACTAAAGTCGGAAACCGACCGATCGATAAATAATTTATCGTGGGTTTCGCGTTGCTTCAACTTTCTCCTCTCTCATCGGACCGACTTCTTTCCCCTTCATTTCCCTTACCTCGGCCATCCTTCCATCACTTTCCTTTTTCTTCGTTTGCTCGCCTTCCCGAGTAAGATTCTAACGTGCGATATTCGTCATTCTTCTTCCTTCGCGAGAAAACCGGAAATGGGTAACCTTCGTGCTGACGCTTTAACGAACCAATTAAGGTAACGTGCAAACTCGTCGTCTTTTTATGAAGAGAAGATCGGACTTTGAAGGAAACGTCGACTGTTTCCTTATCCTTCTCGTTAACGGTCTCCATCATCATCATCGTCGTCGTCGTCGTCGTCGTCGTCGTTTATGTCTTGATACGAAAGAATGAATTATTTTTCAGAAATAACAATTTATTTTTACTTTCATTTTTACTTTTTATTTACAAATTTTATACTTGATGGAATGAAATTAAATGTGTAAATTAGTTAAAGAGAGTGCAAAGTCTATTTACGACGACGGTATACTCGGACATTGCACTCGTTCGATACGGGTTCCAGTTTCGAGTGTGACATTCGTGACCATTGTTCGTTAATTGCGCGTGGGACGGCTCGACTAACTTGATGTACCCACCCATGGATATATCTTTTTTCTCTTTTCTTTTTTTCTTTTTCTTCCATTCTTTTTACATCGAAATAATATGATTCATTCGATCCGAGTTCTCATTCGGAACCTTTTTTTTCTCTCTCTCGTTTGCCAACCATTCTATCTCTTGTTTGTTCGTTAATTACGCGTACATGTCTCTCCAATTGGTTACACCACGCTGTTGTCTGTGAAACAAATTTTACGAGATCTGACAAATTAGTCGATAATTTTTATCGAGACCAAGCTTTGTTTGTGCAATTAGTTGGCGTAGGAATTTAAAGCAAACCGAGTCATTGGGTTTCGTTTGTTCGTGGTCGGGACAACGCGTCGATTTATTTCCATGGAAGATGAAAAATTTTCAATCGTGGGATAAAGTTAATTTTCGCAGCACGTACGTAAGCATAGATACACATATGTATATGTGTGTATGTGTGTATACGCGCGCGCATGTGTGTATGATGTATGTATGCATGTATCTATATATACATGTGTATATACATATATATATATATATATGTATGTATACTTATGTATATATACATAGACGCGATGTGAATATCATTCGCGTACTCGTTTGACCAACGCATCGTTGAAAAATTCGATTAACGATAAACCAGAGGTATTTCAACTAGTTTTTCGACATATTAAACTCGACATACACTTATTAAATTCTGCGTCAATATCTCTAGTGAAACTGATTCTGTTTGTCGACGGCATACATATATACACATATTTAAACTAGACTTTTAATATATCTGAAGCGTTTACCTATTTGGTTGAACAGAAAAGACAATGTTAATAAATTTAAAAAGTTATTTCTAAGCGATGCTACGTTCTATACTACGGCGACGACAAAATGGTTCGTAAGTAAAGATTAAAGGAATGGACGATTCTAATGAGAGGCAATTATTAGTTTAGATTACTAAGACTAGATTACTATTGTTAGTTTGGATTTCTTCTCGTTCTAAAAATTCTTTTCGAGTTCATATAAGAAAAAAAAAGCCAAGACGACTCTTGAAAACTAATTTCAAATTATTATAACATTTTTGCAGATACATACAAACATACAAACATACATACATACATACATACATAGATACATACAAACATACAAACATACATACATACATACATACATAGATACATACATACATACATACATACATACATACATACATACATACATACATACACACACTCACACACATATATATATATATAATATACTCGTTGTAAACGTTTATACATTAGAATGAGATGAAATGGGAGGTCGCCATCAATCTCTCTCTTTCTCTCTCTCTCTCTTTCTCTCTCTCTCTTTCTTTCTCTGTCTCTCTATCTCTTTTCTTCCTTTGGGCAACGTTGACGGCTCGTGGGAATTGGTAAAGCGACGAAATCGATCGCGGCTCACCTAATGTTTCGCGTAGGGCTAACGAGGTTGTAAAGAGGAAAGGCCATTAGCACCATCAACGAGAAATCAAGAGAAAGAGAGAGAGAAAGAGAGAGAGAGAAAATGAGAGAAAGAGAGAGAGAGAGAAGCCACGAGTGTTGCGAACCGCTCGACTTCGATGGAAAGAGAAAACGTAGGTGGATAGATAGGAGGCGAGATACTCCACGAGGGATAATGGATGTATGGTAAAGCCTTCGAAAGTTTGCCTTAACTAAGCCGCAGTTTCGTGTCTGGCCGACGTTAATGTTTCATCTATCTTGTGGCTCACCGAGTCTCTCACGTTTTCGTTCTCTTCGGGAACCGCGATGCAGAATCGAATGGAGTTTTGTATCGGATCAAGATCACGACGAATAATCCGGAAGGATTTTTGTCTCGGATCATTTGGTCTCGATAATCGAAATGCGATAAAAGAAACGAGCATTTGCAATCAGCATCGACGATAAATAATTCCCTATGGTCATGATTATCTCTGTGAAACTTTGGCAAGGAACGAAGTAGCTCCTTCGAGAAATATGTTTAACTATTTATCGTTGCTAGCATTACGACGAAAAGGATCTCAACTCGACGTAATAGTTTTTAAGAGAGAGAGAGAGAGAGAGAGAAGAACGTAAAAAGAACTAGTTCGTCCTTCCTTTCTCGTCTTCGGCTATTCGTCTTTACGCTTGACCGACTTTATATTTACTATCTATATATTTCTCTCTCTCCCTCTCTCTTTTTCCTTCTCTCTCTCTTTTTCTCTTTAACGGACTCTACTCTAGATTCAACTTGCTCCACGTAACGATCTTCCTCCGTCACCAAGAAGGACGCTATCTCGAATGCGCTTGCTATTTTCGGGAGATACCGAGATGAGAGAGCTCGTTCCAGTCGGTGGTACTTTTCGTTTTTTAGAAAGCTTCAGTTATAGTACCGAACTATACCGAGTTTCTTTCGTACGAGTACCCTAACGGTACTTTCGATCGTTCGATATTATGTCCTGCAGTTTGTTTTCGTTAGTTGTTGTCTTTTTTCCTTTTTTTTTATTTTTCCTCCCCTATCTTCACCCCACTCTGACCCGATCCCGATCCATCCCATTCAACTTCAATAAAATTGAACGTTTTCCGTTATTTAACCAATAAAAAGTTGTAAGAATTGGAAAACATAAAAAAAAAGAAGAAACTAAGAAAGTTAAAAAGTACTATAAAATTAAATAATGTAACGACACATGCATCTTATATTGAAATTCGGTTAGTAAGGAGGTTAGCAAAGTTCCAAACGGGAAGTCGACGTTCCAAGCGAATTCAAAGACGAGTACTCGATAGGAAATCCTCGGAAGGAGCGAACTTGGAGAACATCGAATCTCTTCGTCGGAACACGAACTCCTCGATTCCTCATCTCAGATGGTTGAGATACGGCCAAGGGTTCTCGACCTCTTTTAGTGTTTCCACGAGCTGCTGCGCGGTGAGCTGTGAGAGGAAAAGAAAGACTTATCCGATATCCTCGACTTTTATAAGAGCGATCGTATCTACTTTTAAATCCTTTTTAATCGACATCTCATGATCATCGTCCTGAGGTAACAGAATTTTAATAATGCATTAAGAATCATTTTTCATTTTATAACGATATAAATGAGAAACGAGAGAATATCGAAATGAATTATTACGAATTATAATGAATATTCGCGACGAAGTAACGATAAATAATAAGGATGTTTCACTTGAAATATAACGCGGATTCGAGAAGCACGATGTATACGTGCTTTACGCGTAATGTGTCATTTCGTGCAACATCGGTGAGAAAGAAAGAAGGGAAGGGTCCTCTTTCTCTTTTCGACAGGTGTCCAGATACGAGGAAGCAAAAGAGAAAAAGAGAGAAAAAGAGGAAGAGAGGGAGAGAGAGAGAGAGAGTTCGTTACAGGAAGAAACCAGCTGATGGATGAGGTTTTCTATTCGGTGGATATCGGTGAAGGAGAAATGGGAGGATGGGTAGAAGAAGGATGAATAGAAGAAGAAGGAGGTGGAGGTAGAAGAGGAGGATGAGGATGAGGATGAGGATGAGGATGAGGATGAGGATGAGGAGGGCGCGCGTCTACTTTCAATCAGCTGGCACGTAGAGTCGAACGATCGATTCGTATGGGTTTATAGGCGCGGATACGAAGGAAAGTCGGGTTCCGGTCGAGCGAAACGTTGAATCTTGTTACCCCAGTGATTTTCCCGAAGGCTTACCAGAGATTCGAAGCACGAACGATTACGAAGGAACCAATCGGGTTTCCGGAGGCCGTGTTTCCGTGTATACGAGAGGTAATAACGAGAGAGCTCGGTATACTTCGAAGGAGTCCTATCTCACCGCTTTTTCTCGTGCACGTTCATCTCGCATTTACATCGAAGCAAAACGAGTCACCCTACGAAGAAACTCTATGCATACCATCCTTTCTCCTTTCTCCTTTTCTTCCTCCTCCTCCTCTCCCCATTTTTCTTTTATTTGTTCATTTTTTTGTGTTTTTTATTTTTTATTTATTTATTTTTTTGATCCTTCCTTATTCTGTTTTTCTCACAAAATAAGCCCTACCATCCACGATATTGCTTCCCAAAACGAGTTGGAATTTTTTCCTTTACCGTTGATATCGCTCGAGGAGATAAATATTAATGCATCGAACGAAATCGGAGGACCCATTGAAATTCAATGCCGTTTTCTTGCAACGAAAGGGTGACTCTCGTAAATCTTTCTTACGAGTTTAGAACGTACCGAAACGATCGAGAATTTTCTTAAAAGAGAGAGAGAGAGAGAGTCCTTAAGAGTCGGACCGAACTCTTTATACTAATTCTTATCGTTAGCCATAATCGTATCCACGGCAATGAGCTGCTCGCGGACCGCGTCGTTTTCAGGCTAAACGATTTTAATGGACTCGCGAGAGGTATTTGAGAGTACGGTACTTTTCGATTAACGGACTCAACGTCTTCCCATTTTCAGACATTTTCCTTCCCTCTTCCTTCCCTTTCTTTTCCTTCTGTCTTTTTCCGACTCATCAGAAAGAAGAACTCGGATTATATACTTTCATTACTATTGCTTTATTCTCGATTCAATGCGAGACGCTATCCTCTCCGGAATAGAATCTTTCGTAAAAAAATTAAAATTCTTGAGGAAGATAAAGATTTTCTCGAATGGAATCGATTGGACTTTTTGCCAATTCGACGAGTCTTCGTACTTACTTCGTATATCTTGATATAACCTATTCGATTCACATATATCGATTTCTCTTCGACCATTGGAGAAGGTAAGTGGGCCGATCACGTGCATTGTGACCTTAATAGTGCGACCCAATGGACTTTTCACGTAGCATTTCACTTTCCAAAAGCATCTTCCATCGTTAGACCATGAAATAATCTGAAATAAATATTATCTTGATCTCTTTATTATTATTACATCGTAATCCGATTTTCAAATAAAATATTTCTGTCTCTTGCAAACTTATGTCTCTACTTATCCCTCTGTTCATCTCTTGGCAAACTATCGGATTACGTTCTTTGATGAGAAAACGTACAAAGGTACTTTCCTTTTCGCGTGTAATACCGGGAAAAGCCTCGAACGAGTTTCGCCATTGGTAAAATGAATTAGCAAGAAAGGAGTCGACGTCGTTACACTGTCATAGTGAAAAAGAGGGTAGCGCAAAAGAGATAACTGGACTCTTCTTTTTATTTGGAAACTCTTTGTAGATCCTTCTCGTTTGGAGAAAAGGTAAAAGAGGTTGCTTGCCCTTCGTTTCTTTCCCAGTTCTCGCTCTTATTCGCGCCCCTGTGCTCGCGCGAGCACGTACCTACGAGCCGGAACGTGCTGGATTGCTGAATAATTAGCGAGCACATCGCTGTGAATACATTAGCCTGCGTAGCTCGAATATGAACGTCACATTCGGAAGCTTCGAATTCGTTCGAGAGGAATACATAGCCATTTAAACGGAATCTAATCTAGGTTGGATGGCTTATCCGTAATACGAGACCGCGTCCGAAACTTTTCCACGACTTTTCCATTCTAGATGGAAGAAGATGGCGAACGAAAGACTATTCCTCTATCTCTTACTCTCGTGTTCAGTAAAGGGTGGCCACTCAATTTTCCGTGGCTTAACTATCGCAAAGTCCGCTTCTCTCTCTCTCTCTCTCTCTCTCTCTCGACTCCACCATTTCTTCGCTTATTTTTCGCACGATGAACTCGCTCAGAGGATTTTCGAAAGGGGAGAGAAGGAGGAAGTCGGTTTTTCTCGCGGTTCGTGTTCAACGATCCGAAAGCTCGATTTAACCTTATTCTCTTCGTTATAATCGATAACGAATATCGTTTCGTGCTGGACGGATTATCTTAATTTACTTCGGTATACGAATAACCACGAGCAAATTCGATGTTTCCTACTATAGAAAATGTTAATCTCGCGGTTTTGTTTATTCTCTTTAGCAAAGCCAACGTTGAAATTCTAGTTGAGATCCTTGAAAAGGACACGCGGTTGGGTACTCCTTTGAAGTTGGCGTAACGTAAAATAATGGCGAAGTAATTTCTCTTTGAGCCGAAAATCCCTGTGACGTAGATAGGTATATAGCACGTCTACTTGACTCGTTCAGAATTCGAAACGCAGTCCAGGAAATTAGTTTCAGTTGTGGCACTTTGCTACAGCCACTTAATATGGCTTTGACGTGGCATGAATGTACTCGCTAGACTGGCATCGAATATCACCACCCTACTACTTCCCCTACGATCCTCGCCATTTTGACGGGGCACTTTAATCAACCCACGACGGTCTTTCAGAGTTTAAGCCTCGTCGATCGATCTTACCTCATCATCGAAGCCGAGAGAAGAATCTCGGAAGAAAATTACGTGTAAGACTCCTGCGTTAAGCGAGCTCTTTTATTTCCTTCGGCTTTATTGAGCCATTTTGTGGCTTCGTTTCGAAGACAAACGTCCTTCTTTCTAACGTCGTCAACCAACATCGATCATCAGAAGAAGCTAAAGTGGTTAACGAACTACTATTTTTCCTATTTTGCTTCTAAACTCTATTTTCTAATCTCTCATAATCTTTTCAAGGGTTACATATAAACGAAGTATGCGGTAATCGTGAAATCAGCTTCGACGGGTCTTATCCTATTTAACTAAACGCATCAACAAGATTTCGTTAACTCATATCGTACAACTTATCGAGAGATTGTATATTTTTCACGTGTACTTTGACGTTACACGTAAGAAGAATTTAATAGTTATATTATAAATCAAATAGTAAATTAAGTTTTTCATAAATTTCATATCGATTATAAATACCCTCTCCTAGATTGTTTTAAATTAAATTAAATTTAATTTAATTCAATTCAATTCAATTCAATTCAATTCACCTAATCGAATATCGACAGTTGCATGTATGAGTATTCGTACATTGTGCTCTGGAGTTCCATTGAATAATCATATTAGACGAAACGTCATTTGGCATAGGAAAAGAAATGGAATGGAAAAGGTAGGTGTCGAAGGAATGAAAGAAGGAAGGGCTCGTTTATAGAAAGGACAACGCCCTATGCAAGTTGCCCAAGAGATGAGTGGATTAGAGCGGGGTTTATCGATGGATTCAGGGAGAGACGAGACGTCTCGATCGGTGAGGCCGTCAAGGAGGATCTACGTCCTTTCCCTATCTCGACTTGGTAAGAGGAGTACTTCTTACCCATTCTACCAGACGGTCTATGGAATTTTCTCGCTCGATCGAACGCGATTCGTCTCTTACAACGTAGGACCGCGTATTTTCCTATTACATGGCTCTTTATGCGCATCGATGCGTTAAACGCGTTTTCCTTCGACTTAGTTTCTTAATTGTGCTCTCTCTCTCTCTCTCTCTCTCTCTCTCTCTCTCTCGTGCACGCGTATAATTTATTCATTTATTTATTTATTCAATTAATGAATTGGAATATATTATCGATATAGGTACGATTAATATACATATAAATGTTTTCTTTTCTTCAATGAATTATTCAATGAACTATTAAATCAATGTTGATCAAGATTGATATGAATTTTCTTTTTTATGTTACAGGTAAGTCGGAAAAGAAGATGAGTATCTACATTACGTAAAAGCTTGTATCTGAAATGAAGAAAGTATTTGCTTTGGAGCTAGCATTCATATCGAACGTTTTTCTGTGATCCCGAAAAATCAGATGAAACGCGAGCTCCTGGTGCCAAAGAGAAAAAAGAGAGAGAGAGAGAGAGAGAGAGAGAGAGAGAGAGAGAGAGAGAGATGAAGAGAAAGAAAGAAAGAAAGAAAGAGAGAGAGAGAGAGAGAGAGAGAGAGAATGAGGCAAACTCAGGAAGGAACGAATTCGAAGCTTCGAGCACGATCATTGCAGCCGAAAATGTCGATTTTCCGGCGTGTAGCCGCACAAAGCCGTGGCTCGTTGAGAGCCAACAAGGACGACGAGCCGACTAGGAGAAGGAAAAGGATAGAAAGGGTGGTCGCCGCTGTGTATCGGCGTGAGCGAATTGGAGATGCGCCAGTTTTTCCATTCCGCGTGGCTTTTTCGTCAGAGCTTCCGGCTTTTGTTCCGTGCAGGCAATTACGCTCTCCATCTTTCTCCGCCTTTCGTCCATTCTCTATTTTTCACCTCGTCTATCTCTTTCTCTAACAACACAGAAGAATGTGAGACAGACAGAGAGAGAGAGAGAGAGAGAGAGAGAGAGAGAGAGAGAGAGAGAGAGAGAGAGAGAGAGAGAGAGAGAGAGAGAGAGAGAGAAATAGAGAGAGAGAGAGAAAATATTCTCCAAGATCAGAATATTAATGGTCTATCGCAAAATAGACGGTTTTATTACTTGAAATTTAGCAATAGATCGCCTTACTATCCTTTCGAAAAATTCTATATAAAATGATCGTATTCATTGGAGAATTCGCTTTCACGACGATTATGTCTTACAAAAGCGAATCGAAAAGCATGTCTGCAGAAAGGCCGTTCATACTCTTAATCCTTAACACATATGAAAAGGATCGACCGTACTTTTAATCGTTTACGTAAGTCGAATTATGTACTTACCTACCGGCGAGTATTCCTTCCATTTCCGTAATTCGCTTTCTTAATCTTTTTCGTAATCCAGATTGCGTTTCTTCGATATCGAAAAGTGAAGAGTAAAAAGGGGAAAAGAAAAACAAAAAAAAAAGAAAGGAAAAATATGAAATTGGTGTTCGTCAAGGAAGCTACACGATGCAACCTCCACGGATTAAGTTCTCCTATTCCTCAAGCATGAAAACGTACTACCATAGTGTGGGTATAGCCGAGCCACTCACGTAGTACGGCGACCTCCTGAAACAATAATCCCGCGAAAATCCTTGCTCGGCTTTCTTTTCCTATCCACCGGTAGTTATGGCTTACATCTCGAAATAAAACGAGTTCCGACCGCGATGAGAGACGAAGATGAGAGCAGAGATAAGAAGAGGAAGATGAGAATGAGAAGAATAAGAATAAGGGAAGATAAATAAGGGAGTGAAAGAGAGAGTAAGGAGTAGAAAGAGAAAGAGAAAGAGAGAGAGAGAGAGAGAGAGAGAGTTAATGGAAAACGAAAAGCCTTCGAGCGATTTCATATTTATTGCTTCTTTCTCTACTTCCAACCTCCCCCACCACTTTTATCTCGAAAGATTGTAGTACGGTTTGTCGCCTTAACATCATCGAGTGTTTATCCTTGCGAAACGATAGAATTGCAAGCATCGCGTTAAGCCTTCGAAGTTCGGAGAAAGTTTCTTATTAAAAAGTTTTGAAACATGCTTCACGATTTTCCGTCGTACGAAACGAAAAAAGAAAAGCAAAGAAAGAAAAAAATCAACGAAAAAACAAAAACACGAAGAATGAAAAAGGAAAAATAAACGAGGAGGGGGAGGGAAAAATCGTGCGTCTGGCTTGATCTTGCACAATCAAAATAAAAATTAAAGCTCTCTCGGCTTCTCTCTCTCTCTCTCTCTCTCTCTCTCTCTCTCTCTCTCTCTCTCTCGTTGCGTTAAATCTCGACGTATAAAATTTTTTCCCGTAGCTGTTACACGTTAATAGCGATGTAATCGTCCTCTTTCGCTTTCAGTTACTTTTCCTTGCGGTGAAATATAAATTATCGTGCTCGGAGTAATGGCAGTGCAATTAGCTCTTCATTATGATCTCTCGTCTTACCTTGATCCTCTTTCTCTCTCTCTCTCTCTCTCTCTCTCTTTCTCTCTACTTATCTATCCATCTCTATCTTAAAGAAGAAGTCTTAAATTTGTGAGACGATTTTGACGACCGAAACTTTCATCTTTCTGGTCTCTTGTGTTACACGTATCTTTCAAATCTTGAGCAATCGTTTCGCGGTAGACGACGGTTTTGTATATACATATATTTAACGACATTATTTATAAAATCTAGGAAGAAAATTAAAAAGAGAAGGAAAACAAAAAGAAAAAAGAAAATACTTTCGTTTGATTATTAGATCATGCACTCGTCCTTTTCGCTACGGTTATTATAATTAACAAATGCACACAATGCTGTTCCACGAATATGCTGTTTCCTTGTCTTCTGTAGAGTTGAATGCCAGCGCATCGTTAACATCGTAATTAATTTATATAACCACTTGCAGCGCAGGCTCATTATCTTCGTCAACGACTCTGTCTAATGTTGTCAACTACTCTTAGTCTCTCTATCTCTCCGTCTCTGTTTTTCTCTTTCTCTATAAAGCTTAGCCCTATAAACATCTAAGCTTTTCCATATTGCTACGATCGTATTATTACGAATCGTCGAGCGATTAAAATAATCGAGGAGACGCATGTTACGTTAATATTGTTGGGAGATTATTGAAAGCTTTGTTCGTAAAAGCATCGATATCCCAGATACAAAATTTTACCTATAGGGAAAATCCCGTTAAAGATATTCTCAGCGCGAAGTACAAGTTTGATGGAATCGATCAATGTTGTTTTATTTTATCGGATAACGATGTTCGTTTTTAAGTTCAATAAAATACGTTTCAATTAAATTCAGTTAAATTTAAAGTTCAATAGAATACGTTTCAATTAATACGCGTTCGTCCGTAGTATTTCGAGTGTCTAATTAGTCTAACTGAATTAAGAAATCGATCGGTTGCCATTTTCCAAAAGTGCTTTTGATTATAACAATGCGATTGGTAGGACAATTTCTGCATGTTTATTTACGTCTATGGTACACATACAACGATGATTAGATTGACGCAAGCCATTATGGTGTCTCTCTTGCGATTATCTCGCCTGATATTGCTTCGTGGAAACTCGTAGAATGTACCTACCCCGTTAACTTCATTTTCAGCAATTCCTTCAACAAAAGGCAATTCTCGAGAACAGGTTGTACAAGCACGTAAGCGTAGCTTCTAAGTGGTATTATCAATCGTTGCTCCACGATTAACGTTGATGTTAAATTCTAGATCGAGAAGCTTCTATGCTCGTAGAATCTTCGTGTTTGTAAATTACTCACGTGAATATAGTTTGATTATTTCCCTTGCCAGAAATGTAAAGTTCTTAAGGAAACATTATTTTTCAAACGAATTAATTGAATGAATTAATATAATAAGCAAATCATCGTTTGTTAATATCGAATCCAAATACTTACCTTTCAACTCGTAACGTAAGAAAAAGGAATAAAAGACAAACTAACTGTCATTTCTACGACAATCGTCGTAACGCTTTTGCAAGCGTTGGCAAGCATTCGCAAGGCTTTTAAAAGGATGGATCGCAATAATCGGTGAAAGTGTAGTTTCGTGCCTTTTAGGAAGAGCACGCTTGGTCGGTAACGAGGTACAATACGTGGTACAAACGACTGTAATGGCTTTTGCACGAAGCTGTGATCTTCACATAGAAATAGGAAGAAATTGAGAGAAAGAGAGAGAGAGAGAGAGAGAGAGAGAGAGAGAGAGAGAGAAATAAAGTCTTACCTTGTCTTATTTCGTATTCGGTTCATACGAATCGTCATTAAAATCGGATATTCGAGTACATTAAGGTATTATATAGAGATCGGTAAAATGTAACGATGCTTCCACGAAGATTACGTGTATCGTATATATTTATGCTTCTACGTGTATCGTATATATTTATATACGCTGGCATACTCGACAAGTAAATGGAAAAAAAAATATTCGGGAATGGAGAATTAAAAGAGGCACATCGACGAGTACCCATCGTGTACCTTCGCTTTCATAAACTTCATACGTGCATCTCCATACCGCTAATTAGAGTTGAACTTTCGGACCTTTCGTTTGGTTTCATCGAAGCTCGGTGAATTTCCCACGGTAGGAGTGGACGTGCATTAACGCGAACCCGCCTGTCCCGTGAAAATCCATTAACTCTCGCATCTGCGAGAAATCTAAACGAATCTTTCGTAGGTGAAGTGTCAGAAACTGTTCCTATCAAGACCATACAATTTAGCTCCCCGTTTCTATTTGATATCAAATATTTAATTACTCCTCTTGAAAATCATTCGATTTGAACAATCGCAAAGTGAAGAAGGAAAGTTCATTTTCTGTCTTCTGTTACGTGTTCTACCTTTTATCGCCCATTTAACGATCGCCTTTATTTCCTTTTGATCTCATGGCGCGTTACGAATGTCTCTTTCGAATACGTTGCTCGTTAAATTTAACAACGTCCTGCAATTACAACGGAGCCGGAAATTAATTGGAATACGCATGGTGACCGATTCGGGATCGCGTGTGTAACTCCAATATTTCGTATTGCGGTGACATATACGTAAAAGCATCGTGCGCCCTTCCTATTTCTCCGTATAGCCGGAAGTTATGCTTTCACGAGTGCGAATAAGCATAATAATGCTTTTAATAATTATTAACGTTGAAAACCCGCGTTACATTTCGATAAGTATTTTCAATGATCTTTTTCGATCGCTCGTATAAGCCAAATACAAAACCAAAAGGCTTTTAAATGGTAATTTCTACAAACGAAAAATAAATTTTATATTCCGAAATACTCGTAAATCGTTGAACTTTCGTGGCTAACGAAATTATCGTTGCGTTGCCTCGAAATTACTCCACGGGGGGAAATTATGGAAATCGTGTAATCACGTATAGGAAATCCTTTTGCAAGCCTCGCTTGGTTTTTCGTAGGAAAACATGCTTGCGAATTTCCCCGGTGGTTTAACGAATGCAAATAATTTTCTACATTTTCGATAGCTGTTGCTACAACAAATATTTTTCTATAATACGCATTTTGTTTCGTTTATAAACTCGTGTCGAAATATGACGTTCAACGAAGAAATCGTAATTGCGTGCACCATTTAATTTTTTACAATTTTAAGGCTGATCCGAATCAACTTTTTATAAGTATAAATCTAGATTTATTGCTTGAGCACGAGACGGAATATTTGAATAAAGCCGCAATGCAGCGGTTCGTTCATTCGTTCTTTCCTTACAATTCTGGAAAAGCACGCGTGTAAATTATATTGCTTATCGTAAATATATGCGAACCGACGAGGGTATACTACACGCAGTAAAAAGGGAAGAAATAAAAATATATAAAACGTTCTAAAACAGTAGGAAATCGCTAAAAGTCTCCGTTGTTGGAGGAAACAAGAAGTAACTTTAATCTTAAAGGTTTCCCGGTTGATTCCACGGATAAATGTAAAATTATCTAATAATATATTTCCTCAAAAATATACTCTTTCAGAGCGATTCGCAAATTATTCAAACTTTGTTCAATCAAATTAATAAATATAAAAATAAAAGAATAATAACGCATTACTTTTTAGTTTTAAAATAAGATGTCTTTTTTTTATATGTTCTTTACTTTAGCGCCCTTTACTTTTTGTGTTATTACTTTTTAATCTCTTTTGTTTTAAATTGGTAAATGTATAGATTTTCGAACTGAACACATAGGTGTATGCTGCATCGTATTTTGACTTACGTCGATAAAAACAAGCGACTTGTGTACTTTCGTTCGAACCTTCGGCACGAACTTATTGCGCGAATTAAGGCCGCGCAGCACTTAACTTTCTCGTTGAAAATAACTTACGATGCGGATCGAGTTGGGTCCGCTTTCGAAGGCGCCCGCATTTTTTTCCCTCCTAACGATCCTTTTACTTGCACCACGGATCCTCCGTTTCTTTTTTTTTTTTTTCTTTCTCAGTTATGCGAGAGTTTCGCCTCTTTTCTCCGTCTCCTCTTTTTCTTTAATTCCCGAAACTCGGCCACGCACGCGCGTATCGCAACTTTCCTCGTAGATGCGCATTACGATTGAAATTCGTGGTCGGCCGAGCTATAAATTATGGAATGGTTCCGAAATTAGTAATTTACGGTTGCAACAACTGCGACCAGTAAGTATAATATATTCTCTGATTCATGGTTTCGCTAACGAGTCGGTAGCATTCCGCTCCTACCTATTCCGTTGTATTTTCTTACTTTTCGCTAATCCTGCCAACTTTCTTCTTGGAACCGAAAGTAAAATTTCTTTATCGTCGTGGACCAGTAACTCTCAATAAGAAGTTTTCGATAAAAGGAGAAGGTAAAGAAAAAAGAAAGAAAAAAGAAAGAAAAGACAGAAAGAAAAAAGAAAGCAAAAAAAATTGAGAAAAAATGAGAGGAAAAAAGGAGGACGATTCCATCACGAAGGAAAAGAATTCCTTCGACTAATCCACCGAACTCGAGGTCGTACACTTGGAATTGGGATCGACTCGATCAACCGACCAGATTTAATTCGGATTAATCAAGCGTGCTTTCAATTAACGTGGAGGAAAATTGCAGGACTGCCAGTGGCTGAGGCGAAAGGTGTGGAGATCCTAGTAGTGGATAGGAGAAGGCACACTAACAGTTCCGAGATGGGGTTTAATTAAATTTCAATCGTGCGTGCGTGACACGCGCGCGACCATGCCAAGTATGCGTGTCACGCATTCGCGCACGATACTCCTCCGCAGTTATTCGCGTGCAATCGTGCAATTTTGTTTGCCACAGTAAATCTCCTAATCGCCCTAATCCTTCCCTTGATCGTATATACTCTCTCGTCTATTTTCACTCTACAAAATACCGATTGCTTTGATTTATTTTTTGATGTATCGCCGAAAGGGATATATATATATATGTATATATATATATATATATTTCTTCTTTGCTTTTTCTTTCTTTTTCTTTTTTCCTTTTTTTTTTATTATTCCCTTTCAAAGATATGAGTTTCAATGTACTTTGTACGTGACTTTAACAGAATCAATTGCTTCGCTAAGATGGTTATCGATATCGAAACAATATTGTCTATAAAAAAAATATCGAGCTTCTTTATCGATATAACGATTTGATCGTCTATCTTTCATCTTTTTTATCGATCTTGATTAGTAGCAGCAAAGAATATTGTCTAAACACTCTTTCCTACTTCAAGAGTTCTTTTAAAAGAGATCTTTCTTATTTCAAAAAAAATCTTTCATCTTTTTTATCGATTTTGATTAGTAGCAGCAAAGAATATTGTCTAAACACTCTTTCCTATTTCAAGAGTTCTTTTAAAAGAAATCTTTCTTATTTCAAAAAAAATCTTTCATCTTTTTTCTCGATTTTGATTAGTAGCAGCAAAAAATATTGTCTAAACACTCTTTCCTATTTCAAGAGAATTCTCTGAAGAACGTGAAATTGCTTATGGAGGATCTTCGAGAGTTCTTCGTACCAACTAACGTATCAATCGAGAGGTTTTTCTCATATATTTAAAATGCAATTGACGTTTCGAATATCGTTTCAACGGTAATAAGAATTTAATGTACGTTGACATATCTTTAAATTGATCGTTTCTTTCGAATAGCCAAATGAGAATAACTTAAGACAGCAGTTCATCTCTCGACTATTCTAATCTAGCGATGGTATGTCTGACCCGTATGGTCATTCCTTACTGACAGTTATCGTCGCTATATTTTCTCTTTTATTCATATTGCATATTTTCCAAGAAGGTAATTGACTCTCAGGATCATTCGTTCGAACTCGAGATTAATCGCTGTTACTATATGGCCTGTGACCTCTCTCTTATGAGTTAGTTAACGTTGGTAGTTCACTTTTATGTTCTTGTTCTTTTTTTTTTTTTTGAGAATTCATCGTTTAAAGAGTATTATCATTATCGTTATTATTTATTTTCCCACGCAGAAATATCTCTGCTTTCCTTTCTAGTTCGAAAGTAAAACGACTTTAATCCTACTGTCCAACATATACGATCAAAAGGAAAAGTACGTTTCTACTTCCTACTAAGAGCATCCTTTCACCGCCTTATACTGATCGATCGTTAGTGAACGTCCCATTCCACACGATTCATCGTCGATCACGGCAAGATTTTATACTTAGGAATGCCAATTCGGATTTACCAGCTAATTAATTCATTTAAACGGGAATACGTTTCGAAAAACAACGGTCTGTTTATTCAAGCATCGTTTTCGGTAATAACCAATGTGCGTTGATCATATATTTTAGCGCGATGGAGCTACAAAGTTAATAATTCGCCTCATGTTTCTGTCCTCGTTTATAACGCAAAATAATAATTGCCAATTAAGCGGCTCCTAATCATGGCAATTTACGAACCTTTCGATGTGTAATGAATAATGATGAAAGCGTAACGTAGATTGCATATCAAATAATAATTCAATAATGTAACAACGAGGTTAATAATTCAAACTTTATGTAAGAAACTATATATATTTCATTTTATTTTCTATCATATTGCTTAACATTGTCGTAATCGATTTCTTCCTATTTTCTTGTCTTTTTTTTTTCATACATTGTCTTAAACGATGAGTTTCTCATAGATAAAAGTTGATTAAAGGTATGAACGAATATCGTTAGAAAGATAATCTTAAGGAAGAAGAATCGAGAGATAAAATGTGTAAGACCTAATCTATTTGGTGCTTTCAAAACGGAAGTCGTGCGATATGCCAGCTCGTAAGTCTCTATCGTTGAGGCAACGGAGCCGAAACGACACACGGTAATAAATATCGGTGTGGAAGTTAATCGACGTTCCGCCACAGCTTTAAGTACAGTTTTCTATGCAATTTATGTCCTTCGTTCAGAGCCATCGGTTAGAGTCTCTCGTTTAAAAATCAATTTCGCGTACGCCATGTGCGCTGCATCGATATAATATATATATATATATATATATATATATATATATATATATATATATATATATATTTATATGTATAAATATACCAGTCTCTCAGGCAATTGCGAAATAAAACGGCTTTATAAACTTTTGATACACTTTTTTTTCCCAACATATTTTAATGGCGTAAAGATTGCCGTGTTAAAGAAAACCAAAAAAAAAAAAGAAAGAGAAGAAAAAATCAATATAAATATCTGTTCAACTTTTCTTTTTAATTTTCTGAATCATATGTCTTACGTCATCAATGAATTTATCAGTGAAAGTCGAGAAAATTTCTAATCGGTAAATTCTTGAACGTTTAAATAAATGAAAGACTCGTGGATCTTCGAATTCACTCAGTATATTAAGCGCATGAACATTATCAATACTATCGTAAGTCGAGATAAAATAAATCGAACGTTTAAAAGAGAGTGGCAAAGAGCGGTCTGGGAAGACCAGAGTGTTACATCAGATTACCTTTCACCTGAATCGTTTAAGCTCCATAGAAACGAAGCTTTCAATCGATCGCGTAACTTACATTTTCGATATGGTCCTTTCACCGATCTCCGTTCACATTGAACACGGTGAAGGTACATACATATCTGAGTTATATCGAGTTTTTACACTTACTGCTCATCGAGCGTTACGTTACAGGCGATAGAGATTAACGATTACATCGTCGAATAACGTAATCATTATAAGAAGTGCAAAAAGTGTGTATATATATATGCATGTGTGTGTGTGTGTGTGTGCGTCTATATATATACACACATATATATATATATATATATATATATATATGTGTGTGTATATGTAAGAATAAATTGAAAAATTTTCGCGAGAACAAAATATTGTGTTATAAATTTAATATTACCCACAACTTATACGAATTTCAAATTTCAATGCACACTACTCTTGATCATTCTATTTTGAAATATTTATCTTAATGAAAGTTCCGAAGTAGAGTTCGTTCGTTAAAGTTTTCTCGCGCGAAAGCTTCTTGGCACAGAATAAGAAATACTCATGAATATAGAAGTCACATCTTTCCCTATTCTTGAGTTTTCTCCTTGTTTAATATCTTTCTATCTCGCTATCTCCGCGTGATCTTTTTATTTCTATTTTTATTTTTTCAAAGGAATTAATAGAAATAATCCAACCAAACGATCTATATCGAAAGACTAGAGAGCGTATAAAATACATAGAAGCAAGTTCCGTGTTGTTGAGTAATTCGAAAAGAGTCATCCGGGCTTCCTTTCACGAAGTTACGATGCCTCAGGGGATGCAATTATCCATCTATGTAGAGTTTACTGTAATCGAAGAATCCTAATCGAGGATTAGAAAGTCGCTCGATATAAGTAAATTAAATTATTTATTTATTCGTTAATTCGAAAGATTTATGATTGACAAACATGAATGTATGAAATATATTTTGTTTAATTATGGAATGCTAATAAATTAATAGATATAATTAATAGGAATGACAAATAATTAATATGTCAATAATTCGAAAACAAATTAAATTCCTTTAACGAATTAAATCGTTTTCACTGGTACGTTCGTTCGTCAAAAGTTCCAGTTAAAATTCGTTATGGTATAGTTCTGTTATATATCTTGGTAGTATCATCAGCGAGTTACGCTTACGGCTCTAATTCCGGCGGCAATTAAAATTTAATCTCCTCTTGTAGGAAGACGAGGAGCGGCCGGTGGAAACGGCGGCGTTACCTTACGCGTCCACCGTATCTTGCCGAAGACGAGGCTCTCGGGACTAATAGAAACTGCACGGCATTACGTTCCCATAAACGCTCGTGGCACGGTGTTAATAACTGCACGTCCTAAGCTTACTCGTATCCTCCTCCTACGTTCCTTCGCCTATTTCCTTTGGCTTGCGATATCTGTAGCTTCTGTACAGGCTTGACTCCATATTTACGTTCTCTCGCTAATCAAATTTCATTCTCGCACCATCCTTTGAAAATACCTATTGTTCTCGAAATCTTCCTATATATATATATATAAGTATGCTATATATATATATTTACAGATAAACCTATGTAGACCTCTGGCATATTACGTAAGTCAAACGAGAATTATAACACAAATTCGTCATTAATTTATTTTATCGATCCTTAAATGTCTCTATCGAGAATTATTAAAAATGATTTCTTTGTCCTTTTTACGTGTTCTACAGTAAATTAAAAAAATTGGAGAAAAAAAGATATTCATACGTTTTAATAAAAAATTTCTAGAAAGGTGAATGCAACGAATTTGGATTCGTACGATGTAAATGTCAGATCTCTCAACTATTTTCACATTTTTATCATCACTTTATATCCCCTCTTATCCCCTCCATTTCTTCGTCCTTCTTCGCATCCTGTTACTTCACGCTTCATTTTCATAAGCGCACGGCTACACGACCAATTAAAATTCGACCTTCGTTCTCCTCCGCAACCGCTGTCTTTTACACCTGCCCGTGTCTCTTCCAAGTATTTATAAGATTCCAGAGAGAACGTCTTGCAGTATAACGTTCATTTCATACGTAGGAGATAGTACATAAGTACGTGAGATTGCTTTTAACCATCACGTTAATTGCTCTAATAATTTCTACGATCGAATATGTCATCATTTATTTTTCAATTTTCGTGTAATCGTTGGTAGAATAGAGAAAAGATCATATTTCACGAGGATCATGGCGTTCTTCGTGGATCTCGTTTTAAAGAAGGGAAAAAAAAATTAGAAAGAAGAGATACTAGAAGCTTATCGTCGGTTGAATCGCCATTTCATATTCGGAAAAAATTTTCATGATACATGAGAGACCATAAGGAACGTTCCTCGTTAGGCGAAATTTTAGCGGCATCATCAAATTTTCCTTAGCAAATTGCAAAAAGGAAAAAGAACAAAACGTGCTTCGCGTACTAAAAGTATACGAAAGACGAGTGCCTGACGGTCCGAAAAGAAAATGTTACGTTGAAATTTATCGCACGAAGTTTCCTTCTCGTGATAGAAATTAAATCGACTTGTTGAAAGAAACGAAAAAAAAAAGAATAAGAAAAATGAAAAACACAGAAAGGGAGGAAAGAGCAAAATTTGTTAACGTCGAATTTTCTGAATAAATTATTATTTCGTCCAAACAGTTTTAATTCCAACGATAAAATATATAACTTTTTCATTAAGGCATGGTATTCCATAAGATGCAAAAGAATTTTGTTTGAACTAATTTTAACTTCGTTCTCTTTGAAATATACACGGATGTATGAAGTCTCATGATAAAACACTAATACATAGGTGGTAATGAATGTAATGTGCGTGCCAATTCGCGATATTTCGCAACGTCGTGTCAGTTTCAAAAAGTGTAGCTGGGTAGATAGGTGAATTTTTTACGAGGTATATACATATGTACGTACGTATGTACATATGCGGATGATAAAGTATGGTAAAACATGACGTAGAAGGTAGAGCGTGTATTTGAAAGATAGAAAAAAAGAAACAAAAAAAAAATAAAAAGAAAAAAGAAGGGGGATAGAAAAAAGATACGAGCAGACAGATATAATTCCGAGATACGATCTCGTTTCTCGTTGATATCAGGAAGGATCGAGCAATGGAAAAGTAGAACGATAATCCATCGTTCGATCTATAAACGTAGTGAAAGGAACGAAAGAGTACGCGACGGAATCCTTTTAATCCAACAATGAGAACTGGACCGCTTCGATACGAACACACATACTTATTCGCTTATGTCAGACGAGGTTAATAGGCAGTGAAAGGATGTTATAGACTGTCAAAGAAACTCGTCCTCGTCCCGATTAACTATTTTGCAACGATATTGGCCGACAGTGTTTCAAATATTTCTCTCAAAAATTATCTTTCCCATTAACCTTTTGTAACCTAATTGTTTGTTAACGTTTGTTACGTAAAAAGAAATTAAACGGAGTAATAATTAATTTTGTAAATAAAAAGGAAAAAAAAGAAGAAGAAGAAGAAAATTGAAATAAAAAATGCAAACTGTGTGATTTCGAAGTAACATGACGTTAGAAAGGGTTATAACAAGAATGATTGTTTCTATCGTGTCATTTTTTATCGAAAGGGTGCTAAAAGAAGAAGAAGAAGAAGAAAAGGACGTATACGTATCCGCGCTAATTTCATGAGAAGGGTAATTAACGTCGAGCAAAGTGTAGAGAAGGGAGTACCTTGAAATATGATAAATCGCAAAATGCCTTGCGATTCTCCGGTCTCGTTATTTACCCCGGTAATGCTCGTAACGGCATCGCAATTACTTAGTCGAAATAACGAAGGAGAAGTTTGGCTGGTTAGGTGGAAGGGATGAAGTTCGTTCACGATCGATTTCGCGGTGGCGGGTGCGGAGAAGGTACTTGGAGAAGAGGCACGGGAACTCTAAATTACGCGGAGAGTCGGTCGTTCGCTAGTGAACATGGCGGAACACATAAATCATGGCTTGGTGTGGAGTTCGGAGGAGCTTGCGAGTATCGTCGTCGTCGTTCTCGTCGTCGTCGGCTATCGTTTAAAATTTTCACGTGGAATTTCTCAGCAAGTCCATCCTATCCATGAACGATCCGAAGACAAGACTTTCAGAGGACCTCGAGAATTTCATTTCATTTCATTTCAGTAAAAAGCTTCACTATCTTCGATCTCTCTCTCTCTCTCTCTCTCTCTCTCTCTCTCTCTCTCTCTATTTCTCTATCTCTCTATCTCTCTATTTCTCTCTCTCTCTCTCTTTCACCTTCTGTTTATTACCCACTTTCAAAAGTTACCCGTCGATATAGAAACGTTCGTTGCCTCGGAAATTTCATTATTCCGTTTCTTCTCTCTCTCTCTCTCTCTCTCTCTCTCTCTCTCTCTCTCTCTCACTCACTCACTCATTTATTTTATCTTTTTCGTCTTCTTTCCTTTTTACTTTTATTATTAATCATTACGTTTTCCTACGTAACACGCGTAATTACATTTACTCGACTTGCTCGTAAATTGTGAACAGGGATTTCATCGAGCAATTTGAAAAAGGTTCTGACTCTACCAGGAACCGACTCACTATCGACGGTAATTTATGCCAGACGGGGAATAAGAGAATGTGGTAAAGATGTACGGCACAGTGGTTGTCGAGACGCGTTCGCCATTCGCATACTTTACATTTCACCGTGGTGCGCCTTCTAATACGATAGATTCGACGGAAACGATCGAGATTAGTGTGCACGACGTTTCTTACACTCTTCTGGTTAACATATAAACGCGTTGAAGATACGTTACTACGTTACATACAAGGATTCCGGTGACTCGCATTCTTTCGTAGAAAGTAAAGCTTTATTGCGCTCGTCCGTGAACACTGTGAAAGATAATTTAATATGAGATGTCTTCTAAACATTCTACTCTCGTTCTTATTTCAATCTGAATTCACAGTATTATAGAAAGTTATGCTCGACACTTATTTATACGGCACTGAAAGAAACTAGCTATCGTGCATGTAATCTTACCCTAATGATCTTCCGTGACTTTCCATTTTCTTTGAACGATGAATCTCGACAATGAGCTAATCTACCTTTCGTGTAGAGAATGCTTACTTACTTTGTTGTAGTTTTAGATCGTAATGTTGATCGCGTCGAGAATGAATTATTAATTGTTCTCTTTTTACGCGAGAGAAGGGGAGATAAGCAGCACGTTGCGAATTATTCATCGAGTTTTCGATACTTGTCCCTTTTATGAGCGTCTCTAGCTATTTTAAGGATTACGTGTTTAATGTCGAACGCCATCAAAGTCTTATCTTATTTATCTATGTTTTTTGTTTCTTATATTTTGCTTGATGAAAGTCCTTTAATTAAAGTCCAAGAGTTTCTATGGCAATCTGCCAGTATAAAAAGATTTTATAAATAAATAACACGACCTCGATAATCTTTGAAAGATCCAATAGTATTTTATTTTCCAATACTACCTTTTTTTCGGCAAAAGTATTTCTGTTGAAAAAAGAATAAACCTACAGAGAGTTTAGAAGGAAGTTTAAAGTTTGGCGCCGTTGATGGATTTACTTTTTTTTTTATTAAAATTTTTCTTGAAAATGTATTATAAATTATGACCTAGCAGACCCTTAAAAATTTTACGTTTGGTAATTCTAATTTTCTCGTTTTCCTTGTTACACGAGCCGAGAGAAAAAAACAAAAAAGGATAAGTAGCTTAATAAAAGGCAGCCTCACCTAATTACTTTTATTTTTCACATTTTTTTTCCTTCCCCGTGTTTCCTTTGTCCGAAAAAAAAATATATATATTTTTTTTTCACCTTACTTCCGTCGTCTTTTTATGTTTTCTTTTACGATAGCCGCTCGACCGTTTTGTAAATTCGAGCACGTCTCAGAAGTTGCTACTCGGTGTTATCTTTTTCGTCGGTTACTTTTTAAGTTTGCCGTTTGAATCACAAGTATTTCGTTGTAACGTTTAAAGGAATTCGTTTTAGAAAGAGACAAATATTATTTTCGATAGATATTTTCAAAGTCGAATTTCAGAAGATACATATTCAATTTATCATATTAATCAAGCTAGACGGTATTGAGTGGAACGAAGTATCGTTTCATTCTAGATATCGATATTGAAACGTCGATTCGTCGGAAAAGGATAGTAAAAGGGACAAGTCATTGAAGTGGAAGGCGCGACTAGGGCGATATGTTTATTCGTAAGATCAAAGGCATGTCGTTTAGTCGCTAATTAAAAATCGATACCTTTCAAGAGCGTCCCTTTTCTTCGTTCGAAAGTCGGCTTCCCTCATTACGCTTGAATTTTTAATTAGTTCACAAGTTTTCCTTGCTTTTCCCTTTTTCTTCTTCGTCATCTGCTCGTAAAAGTTAACTGGCCATTTGAGAAAACCTCGAACGATCGACTTTTGGCTTTTGCGATCGAAAAGATTCCACAGAATTGAAACGACCGGTCACAGGATGTAATTTGATTAAAATTGAATCCTGAATTATCCGACCGACCGATGGATGCAAGCGCTTGGATGTTCAATTAACAGAATTCCTCTCGAGTCCTGACACGTAACTTTCGAGATTCTAGCACGCAAATAACTCTCTCTCGTCGTCTCGATAATACAAAATTCTTCTTTAGAATGTTTTAGTCAATTGAACGATTTTCAAATTATGTATTACACTGACAAAGATAGAGAATAGAATTTCTCGACTATTTTTCGTTTCGTTACTTCAGCTTTAATTTCGAACGAAGAATTTACACGACCTATCCCAAAGTGCATTGAACGTCGAAAAGAATTTCAGGAATTTATATAGGCCAGCGATACTTTTATGTGGGATCTATTATAACATGTGTTTTTCATTGACTCGCAGAGTTGAATTTCAAGAATTTTCTTTCTAAAACGATATCGTTTGGTATTTTTAGTCGTTGCTCAAGAATAAACGCTGGAAGATATTATCTTCAAAGTACGCATTTAGCCGAACAATTTTTCTGCTATTTTTTTAAACGGTACAAACCATTCGCAGCGCATCGATGGTTTTAGTTCGTTCATTGTTAGAGACATTGATCGACGTGCACGATTCTGCGGTATGTAACACGAATTGAAACAACATTCAGCGGTACATTCAGCTAAATTGCTCTCGCATACTCTTGTCTATACTCTCCAATGCATCCTGCCACTAATCGCAAATTGGCACAAGCATTTGCGGAAAACAATGCGTCGGCGATGAAAAATATTTATATAATTTTATTAATTTTTCTTTCTTTATTTTTTTTATATTAAATTTTAACGATAGAATTATGCCGTAATTCGGAAGAAACGTAAATTTGCAAAAAAAAAAAAAGAAAATAAAAATCGGTTATAAATCAAATTACGAGTACGATCGATCGATTTTATCGTTCGTTCGTTTCAATTTTTATCCGCTATTCAGAATCATCGACGTTGTTAACGGGAGCAAGAAAGGGTGAAAACTATTTTAACGAAGTTATTTCATCGGGGCACGGTTCAAGCAACATGTCCTTGGTTTTGTAACACCGATCTTCAATCCATTTCTCTCTTTCTCTGTTTCTCTCCCTCTCTCTCTCTCTCCCTCTCTCTCTCTCTCTCTCTCTCTGCTTCTCTGATTCTCTCACCGGTTCTCTCTCTGATTTTCGTTCTCGTTTTTCCTCTTCACATTCCACGATAGACAATGGCCGCATTCACGCGGCTCTGTTACGGCTTAAGCTAACCGCCGATTTTCCTCGAGGGAGAAAAAGAAGATGCACGAGGTGAAAAAAGCGAACGAATATCCTGCAGTCCGTTAAATTGCTCGCGATCCTATATTCAACGTTTGTAAAATTGCGTGGAGTATTTTTTAACGAACGAACGGATGCATCTGCGATTTAAAAAAAAAAGAAAGAGAAGAGAGAGAGAATATAAACAAATATTGCTTTCGAAAGGATCGCACTTTGATCTTCTCGTTTCGAAACGATTTATTCTGTTGAATTTATACAATTCTCGTACATCACTTATGCTTGAACACTTTGAATATTTTTTTTTGTATTCCATCGTTTTTTGAAAACGTCGATCATGATTTCATTCATTGTTACATGGTGAAATATTACAGGAATGCTTTTATTTACGATTAAATAAATCGTTAAAAGTTTTTTGGTGTATCCTTTGTAAATAATTTGAAGTTTTGCTCAACTTTGAAATTATTTCGACGATTTTAATTAATATTTAAATTAACGATCGCGAAGTCAAGTGAGACGGGTAGAAATAAAAAAGAAAAGAAAAAAGAATTATTATAAAGAAAAACGATTTGATTAAATCTCGAAAGTTTCTTAATCCTCTCGGTACGTCGATGTCGGCGAACGCAAAACCGATTGTAAGCCATTGACATCGGCAAATAGGTCTGACGTTGCTTGATATACACATAGAGATTAAGCCGCGAGCGTGTATGCGTAGCGACAGTTTGATGAAGCGAAACAGATCATTTTGATCGATCGAGTGAACTGAGAGAAATTTGCACGGTTCGAACGATACATGGTAATAGTGCATCTAAACTATGCCTAAAATAGAGCAACATTGGCCCGTATGAATTTCTCCAAAATCTGCGATGTTGCAGCCGAAGATAATCTGTTATTTATTTTTCAAATAAAAACTATACTATCTAGATAGTAGATACATATATACGTATGTTCGAAGAATATTCGAATATATTATTCATCATGACGTTTCCCTTTTTCCTAATATATTTTATGTCAAGCAACGTGTATTATAATTGAAATATATTTTAAATGAAATTAATTTTACATATGGGATCATTCCTAAATGCGTGTCAATACTTCATGGGATAAATGTATACATTAATATAGATAAAAAACATTATATGAATATAATATTTCCTATATACTTTAGTTTTCGAATTTCGAGTTATGGATATCGAATATGTCTCGTGCGTCAAGACACGCTATTACATTGAGTTTGTAGATGTAACCCATGAAATATTGACATGCGTTTATGAATTACCCTATATATACAACTAATTAATATGCATAAATGTGCGTATATATGTATACATGTATATAATTAAATAGAAATTCAGTAACATCGTCGTAGAGTATCGATCGATTACACGGAAGATAAAAAACAAATATGAGAGAAACGCTGAATGTGAATAAAAAATTGTCTCTTTTCGATGATTCGGAAAAAGAGTAGACTGATAACGAACAATAGAGAGAGAAAGAGAAGCGAAGTAGAAACAAAAGTCAGAGTTCATCGAAAACGAGATAGAAAGATAGAACAGTTCGCTTTTCATGCGCGTTTTCCGGATGCGCAACTATTCGCGGGAAAACACGCATAGCCAGGCGAAATTTTGGGCCGGTTTCTCATGTACGTCTTTTTTTTTCACGTTCAGCACCCTCTCCTCCGGGTTGGGTGACGTGCATGCATCGAACGGATTATCCGGATATCGTAGCTTCTGCGCGAGCAGCTCTGATGGGATAAAAGGCACACGTTGTTATCGTAGCCCCCGTACGTTTCAGGACGCGCTCCATTTCGAACGGCCGCTTCGTTGTCTCCGATTATTTCGGAACAATCGACGTGCACGTGCACGTGCGCTTCGTCTGGCATCGCTTCGTCCTGCGAATCGAAAAAATCGACTCTTTTTATCGCGTTTTCGAATAAATCCATTCGATAGTTGCATTCGATGTTCTTTTTTCTCATGGTTTTATTTTGTTTGTATGTGTATGCTATGCACACACATACATATATATATATACATATATGTGTGTCTGTGTGTTTGTGTTTGTATATGTCATCTTCGAATAAATATTTTTTAATAAAAAGTTGATCTATTCTACTTGTTTGTTATATATATTTTGTCGTTTATATATATGTATTTATATATATAAACTTCTTGAATAATTTTTTTCAATCAAAGATTGATCTATTCTACACATTTTATATATATATATATATGGTATTTTCGAATAAATTTTTTCAGTCGAAGATTGATCTATTCTACTTGTCATATATACTACGTATGATACATGTGTGTGTGTGTGTGTGTGTGTATAGATATTCTCGAATAAGTTTTGTGAATCAAAGATTGATCTATTTTACTTTTTATATAAAAGAAATAACAATAATAGAAAAGTAACAATTTCGAATGAATAAATTTTCGATAGAATTTTCTTAAGGAAGGATAAAGAATAAATCGAGAAAGGATAACGTGATCGTTGTAATTGAAAAATAATCGAGCGAAGTTTATTCCCTTAAGAAGTAGAGACTTTTAAACATTCGTTTTTCTTTCACAGTAACATATCGTATCGTGACTCGCCCCATTTCGCTCGAACCGGTCCTCCGGGCCATAGTCTTCTTCCTCGTTCACCTCGTTGTCTCCGATTATTTCGGAACAATGGCGCAACCCCTGCCGAGGCTTCTCCAACCATCCAGAGGAGAACGACCCCCACTATCGTCTCACCCCTATCGACCCCCTTGCATCAACAGCCGCGGATGCGGTAGCGCACCACCCGCTAAACGACAATGCGGACATGATCGTCGATCGGTATTCCTGGAATCCCATTTAATGCGAAAAACGTTTACAACGTAGAATGGACTTGACTATGGTTTCGATTCATTTATGGTTTTTGTCATTATACATTTTTCTTACGTTCTATTATTTTACTGTTTTCTAATTTAACACTTTATTCGATTATTTTGATTATTTCGAAAGAAAAATACTGTTCCTGTTTTTTTTTCTTTTTTTCATTACTTTTTTCGAAATCTCCCACCTTGAACTTTATTAGATCGAAAAGAAGTTCAAGAAGAAGGACAAAGGATCGAAAAGAGTCAAAGGAGAGACTCAAATTGCAGAATATGAATCGAGCATGCAACGCGAGTTTTGCCGTTCGGATTCATGAAAGTCGCACGTCTCTCTTTCTCTCTCTCTCTCTTTCTCAAAGGGGACAATGAAAAATAAGAAAGAAAGAGAGGAAGAAGGAGAAAAGTCGAAGGGCTTAAGCCAAGCGTAAAAGAAGTCACATTCTTTGGTAGCAGTTTTATCGATTTCCATGTAAGAAAGTAAAAAGTTCTTGGAGGGAAAAGGATAGAATTTCTTTTTGTAAAGCTACGTGTGCTTATCAAGAAAACTTTCGTCTTCTATTTTTATCTAATAAAAAGTGATTCGTTCTTCGATTAATCGACGGATGGAAAGAGACCGAAAGTAAGTTTGAAACCGTGGTGATCCTTGAAAACACATAGGGATAAGAATATCCAAGATAATGTTCGCTACGCTTTGAGTTTCAAAGGGCTTCGAACTAGCAAAGGAAAATGCTTACGAAGCTATTTGCTTTCTGGAAAAATGTTCGAGTCCGTGAATTCGGAGAGGAGTGCAAGAGATTTCCTTTTCGCGTACCTTTTCCAGAAATACGATGGTTTGAAAAAAGAAGAAGATGAAGAAGAAGAAGAAGAAGAAGAAGAAGTAAAAGAACAGAAGCGACTGTATAACTCGAGACGTCGTTCTACTTTCTCTCTCTCTCTCTCTCTCTCTCTCTCTCTCTCTCTCTCTCTCTCTCTTTTTTATTCTTTTTCTTTTTTTTTCTTTCTTTTTTTCTTACGTATTAAATCCCTTCGGCTCGTTTTACACGAGACCACTGTAAAGCTGCTTTAAAACGTTCTCTTCTAACCGATAACTCGCGAGGGCCTTCGAGGTTCGTTAAGACTTCAAAGCCATTCTCAGTTCGGAACTCGCGAATTAATGAATTTGTTCCTCGTCCACCCTATCGTCGATTCCCGAATGGAATCGACCGGATATTCCCTCTCGTTGTTCTTTTTTTCGATTGTCCACTATGTGCCTTCTTCTTTAATGAATACTTCTCTCGCTAATAAAAGAGAAAGGATTTTCGATCGATTCTCTTTTTTTTTGTCTTCTTTTCTTCTGTCTTCTACGTTCAAATGGATTTTTAATTTTTTTCTTTTATTAAAGAAGATATAAGAATAAAAATGTAATTAATAAAAGTCATTCCCTTTCAAATCGTTCTTTATTTCTAAATTTAATCGTTATATAAACGTTAATACAATTAATTCGTATTTCCCGGGATGACATGAGAAACAAGAGGAGCTTTTTAATACATCCGAAGGAATTATTTCGCTAGAGTGCCTCATGAGAAGCAACCGCGGCTTAATTAATCCCTGGAGGATATCAGTGTGTACAGACGCGTAGTCGCGTGCCACTTGGAATCGTCATTTTGCGAGATAGCTTTTCCACCGTCGAATCTCTACCTTCGTTCTCTTCCACCTTTTGATTACACGTAGGGAAAACTGCTAGGATGTTTGAACTGTCTCGAGATGTTTTCTAAAACTTGTACTTATTTTGTCGTCAGATTTTCTTTTACATAAATGCTACAATTAAATTCTCGACGTTCCACGAAATAAAGTAATAAAGTTCCTTTCGGAAACGATTTCGTTTATTTTTCCAAGAAATAAATAGGAAATAATCAACGGGACTTTTTCTGTTAATTGAAAGCAATATACAACGCACGTTCTTTCAAAACTAATACCACTTTTCTCGACGTCTGCTAAAAACGATCTGTAATTAATTTCGAAGGATTCGAAAATTACATCGGTTGTCGGTTACGTCGAGATGTGTAATAAATCGATTTCGATAGATCGATCAATTGATAAATCGACCGATCGATCGACCGATTCTAGCTAGTTAATGAAGAAAAACAAACGCGTACGTTTTAAAGAGAAAAGGAGAGATTCGTTAAAAATACGTCTTCGAAAGCGTCGGCGACCGTGACGACGCGAATTCGATTAAACGTCTCAACGACGGCAATGACAACGACGACGTCGACAAGGGGGAATAGAAATTAGACGTCGTGAGTGCTAAGAAGCGACTCGTTCGATCGAAGAGGGAAAATGTCCGGCTATCACTCGATGGAATGTTCTGAAATAAATTCTTGCATTCCGATAACGTCCGGAGTGGAATCCTTCCTCCTCCCCTTTCTCTCTCTCTCTCTTTCTCATGCCAAAGTCGCATTCGATCGAAGGGAGAAGATTTGCTCGATTCGAGCTCGGTGTTCTCTCGCGAGAGGAAACGGCCGATGCCGAAGGGTAGTCGCAATAAGGGATGACATTCTCTTACGTCTGGAACAAAGGCCGAGCACACCGTGCTTTCGAAATGTCAGGAAGTTCCATTATACTCTCCAGACAGTCCAGAAGCTCTCCGTACTGGGACTCTGAGAATAGAAGGAGGGTATTTCACGATCGTTCATACAGAACAGAGAATACGTAGTACATAGCCATGCCTATACAAGGGATTCGAATTGTAGAAGGCGTTTATGTTAGTCTCGTTCCTACCCTTTGTTACCATCCCTTGTCACCTTAGTCCTTTCTAACTTTGTTCTTCTTGAATGTTCTTGATCGATCATTCGTTTTAATTGTCTTCGATCGTCTGACGAAAACAAATGACTAGATTTTAAAGAGCACTTCCCTCCCTGTCGAACACGAAGATCTCATTCTCGGGTCTAAAAGGTTCGTTTATGCTGGATCATAGCCATCGATGCTCGGTAAGTCCTATAGATCATCTCTCAACGAACCTTTTAAGTGTCGTCTTGTCGCCTAAAAGCTCCACTCCGATGCTCGGTTTTCACCGACGTCCATTCCTTTGACCTCTAAAGTGATTTCTAACGAGTCACCCCTATCGCAAAGCAATTTGACGGAGATACAGAGACTCTTATTTCTCTTCTCGTTCCAAAGAAGATTTAGAAATGAAAACGTTCGATTTTATTACAAGATAGCAGATGTTATTTCGAAATGTATACTTTGCATTTACATCGTCGATATTCCGAGAGAACGAGAGAACGTCGACGTTGAGATAAAAGCATGACTGCCAGGGAAGAAAAGGGGGAAAAAGGAAAATAGAATCGCATGTCGGTAATTTATTCCGTGTAACGTGCCTCTCGCGTTGCGACTCCTGTGAAATCCAATATTTTCTCTTGAAAAGTATATCCTTTTTCCCGGCGACTTCTCTACTCCATCTACCCGAGTTTCAATTATTTCCACCCCTGCAATACTTCAGGTGTCGGTTGTGTATTAAGAAAATACCAGAGTGTGCGGACCATGAATCGAAAACGATCCTCCTTTTCCTCGACTACCTTGGATTCTACGTGCGGGCGCGGAGCTCGCATAGAAAGATCCTCGAAAAGTAGAAAACAAATGGAAGAACGGAAGGGAGATGAATGAATTTCTATTTCTTTCTTTCCTTTCCCACGTTTCCACTTTTATTTCGAGCGTAAATCACAAACGAGATGCTACAATTTATTAAAAGGTTCATGACTTTTAAATCATCAACAGAAAATAATAGTTTATAGTACGCCCAAGATACCTTCGTTCTTGTTGTTGCTGTATTATACATCCACGCATTTACATATATTGAAAGCCATTATAGCGAGAGAGAGAGAGAGAGAGAGAGAGAGAGAGAGAGAGAGAGAGAACGATCTCTCTCCATTTACTTTATAATTACACTATCTCAGTATCTCAATCATAACTATGCTATGTTCTGTGAGTTATGATATGAATTAAGCAGTTTTACATAAAAAAAGACGATTATTTTTTATTTGTTTATAAAAATTATTAAATGTACTGATATATCTAAATAATATTATAGACATTTAGTATTAACTTTTCCAAAAAACTTTATTGTAACAATTATTTATAACAAATTGTTCATAACAAATTGTTAAATGTACCGATATATCTAAATAATATTATAGACATTTAGTATTAACTTTTCCAAAAAACTTTATTGTAACAATTATTTATAACAAATAGTTTAGAACAAATTGTTTATAACAAATTGTTGATTGTATAGATATATCTAGATAACACTACAGACATATAGTATTAACTTTTGAAAAAAAAATTGATTTTAACAATTATTTGTGATAAATTGTTTATAATAAATTTTTTATAATAAATTGTTAAATGTATAAGCATATCTGTATTACCACTGATATCTGCTGTTAATTTTTAGAAAAAATTATGCGGTTATGAAATCTGTGTATAACAAATTCTTTATAACAAATTATCAAATTGAAAACAAACATATGAATTACGGAGTGTTAATTTATAAGAAATCGATTATTACGACTAATTTTTTAACAAATTGTTAATAACAAATTATTAATTAATTATTATTAACATGTTAGAAAAATAGAAAAAAATTATCTCTTTAAAATAATTTTTCTTTGAAGTTTTTACGATCATTAGTTTAGAAAATATTTGCACATAAATAATTGGCATTTGCAATGAACCATTGACCTATATAATTTCTTTCATAAAACGACATTGACACAGTGACGTATATAAATTCTTAGAAATCAGTTATTTTTACTACTTACTACGGTTTGCGTACGCACGTTACTATCAATAGCACGTGTTTATTAAGAATTATGAATGGGGAATTACAAAGGCATTTATCTTCGGAACAGAAAATCGTAGAGAGATGAAATAAAGAATGTTTTAAAGGGGAGAGAGTTCTCTTTTTATTTATGCACTGAGATAACATCGTTATAATAAAACTTATCATCGATATAAAAGTATGGTTTATTTGAAATGTTAATATGAATGACAATGATAATAAATATTTCTCCAAGTATATGAAAAGAGAGACTTACTATATATTAATACATATGTGTGTGTGTGTACATATACAGACATACAATACATATATTCGTTCCGTATATACGTAATACGAGTTTCATTTTATGAATAAACTGAATTTATCTTCCCTAAGGAAATTAGAAAAGGTATCGTGACATCAATGCAAAAGTAGGAAAAGGTAGAAAAGGAGACAAGAAATATCCAACGAAAGAAAAGTTCGTCTTAATGTGCTGCCAGTGAAGTTAATATAAACTCGACTGGTCTAAAGCGAAGGGATGAAAATTTCGTGCATAGTGTATATGTATAAAAGCATACCTCTTCGTATCTCGAAGGACAACAATATTACATCGACTAGAGAAGGTGATGAAATATCGTCTCATCGTCAAGCACAAAGCATCTGAAGAATCCCAAGTGGAACTTATTTCGGGGCAAGTTTTCAGGATATATAATAAAAGCACGACGAATTGCTTAATAATGCGTTATCCATATACACATAGTTTTATATTAACTTGTTCAAATGGATGGTCCAATGAATTATTTGATTTTTCCGTTGACATGGAATAAAGAAAATGTTTAGTCAAGTTTTTCTCTTATATTTTTTTCAAGAAGCTTTCGAAGAAAAACTTTCTTCTTATCTCAGAAGTAGGAAAAAAAAGCTCTCGACGAAACACAGATAAAAACTCGAGTGTCGGTGACACGATGGACCTTGAGCGTTCAAGCAAAACGATTCAAACTAGAAAATTAATGAACGTACGGTGCAAAAGAAAACAGTCTCCGGCGTATGCTATTCGTCTTGAAAGTGGATTCAGGTTAACGAAGCATATTGAGAGTACAGTTTATCTTGCTCATTACCGACATAATTAGCTTAGTAGTACGCTCAAATGCACTTCGGTGTTTGTTCAAGCGTGAAATGTTCTGAAATTTGTATTCTCGCTCCAGCGGTCGAATGGATACGCTTAAAATCCATCGAAAAGCCGAGAGACCCTGTGGCTGACCTACGTTGGTCGTTGAATATTTGATAGCGTCCTGCGATACAGGAAGTGTGTTCCGTATTGGTGTACGCGAGTAAATTCGTGTCGGTGCTATCAATACCCACGATACACGTGACGAACATAACAGATCGCGTTGCACTTCAAAATCGACGTTGCATCCAATCGACTATCTGTCAAGAATTTTCTTACACTGATATTTGATATAAAAATATGATACTGCTAGTTATTATTATTGAATTATAACAATTGTATTTAAATTCGATAATTTCATTGTACGATGATTTCTTGAACCGAGTTTTCATTACAATCAATTGGATTTTATTTTAGGAAAGTTTGATCAAATGAAAAGCAACGGATATCAATGACGTTTATTCTACAATATTCTCTAGGGTAACTGATATTAACGGTGCAAGAGAGATTCGATGCTTCGACAATAATTCTCAATCACGTTCCACCCTTCCAACGATATACACCCTCGGTTAGGCGCTTACTCGTTCCCAAACGACCATTCATCCTCTAGCGACGTACTCGAGAAGGGTAGCGGTTTATTTGTCTGATAAAAGGAATGCTGAATACCTTTTTTCGAATTCGAACGAAACGAATGCCTTTTCGTGTCGAGCGTGTTGAAAACTTGAGTTTCCTTGTTAATAGATTACGTATTTTCATATTTTTTGAATATTCGCCAATGTTTAAATTATAATCATGTAATCGTATACGAATATATTTTATACGGTATATATGTATGGAAACGAATACTTTCATTTAATATAATATTAGATATTCGTGGAGATCGAAGAAACTCCTTGCATATAGAATGGGACTGCTTGAATATAGAGCAGCTGTCCAGTTAAGCAAAAGACACCAGCCTACGTTATCCGACGGTCTAACTTTTTTACGAATCCTACAATTTGATGTCAAAAGTGGGATAGAAGCAAGTGTCGCTTCACGGTTGAATATTCAGCAGCAACACAAAGAAAATTGATTAAAAAAAAAAAAAAAAACCGTGGTGACTAACCAACGATTAAAGCGACACGAATGATGGCTTGGGGAATTATTAGAAAAAAAGTGCTCTTAAGTGTTTCAAGACACTCAAAAAATCAGAGACGATGACAGCGACGCGAACGGTGTCTAGGGAAATTGGTAAAAAGAGAAGATGCTTAAGCGTCTGGTATTTTTGAAATTTTAATGTGTTTAGTGAAAGAAGAATATTCGAGAGCGAATGTTGCTGCATAATGGCCGAATGTGAAGGTGAATAAGCACCTCCATTTAATATAAGTAGACATTCGTGGAGAGGTCGATTCAAGGAATCCTGGATAGACGTTCGAAAAGAAGAAGACCTGGATTCGAGTCCCCCGATCCAGTTTACTCGACTATCCATCTTTTTTACGAATTCTACAATTTAGTGTCAAAAATGGAATAGAAGCTACTGTCGTTACACGCTTGAATATTTTGCAGCAACACAAAAGAAAATTGATTAAAAAAAGAGAACTCATGGTGACGAACGGACGACAAGAGCGACGTAGTAGTAGCCTGGGGAATTGTTAGAGAAGAAGCTTTCCTAAGTGTCCCAAGATACTCGAAAAATCAGAAATGACGACAGCAACGTGAACGGTGGCTAGGGTAGTTGGAAGGGAGAGAGAGAAAATGCCTTAAGCGCCTAACACTTTTGAAATTTCAACATGTTTAATGAGAGAAGAATATTCGAGGACGAAAGTTGCTGCATAATGGTCGAGTATGTGGTCAAACAAGTATTTTCATTTAATATAAGTAGACATTCGTGAAGAAGTTGATTGAAGGGCTCCTGGATAACTTAATTGTTAGAGTAGCCACCTAGAAAGCAGAAGATCCAGGTTTGGGCTCCCCGATTCAAATTTATCAATGGTCCAACTTTTTTTACGAATTCTATATACATGTCGAAATTATCTAAAATTTTGTAACTTTTGTAATTAACGAGTACACAAATCTTATATGAGAGTACGGGTTAATGAAACGACGATAACGAACGAAAGATGTCATGGGATGTATGAACAATTATCATAAAAATAACGTCGATCACCTCTGTAGCTCTGAGAAGTATTATTTTGTAGGAGTTCAAGAGAAAATAGTTTTGCGTTTGGACGATTTTCAAGTGCCTCTTGTAACTTCTCCCTCCGATATTCTACGACTTCTTCGAGTTAACAAAAAAAATAAATAAATTGCAAAGTTTTCTCCTTGCCTCGGTCGAAGGGTTCGTTACAACGTAGAAACTTAAGGGATTTTCTTCCGAGCGTGCAGTTAAAAAATCGCTGGAGACGTTACTGGCCTAGTTCGCAGCTAGAAAATTATGAAGAAAATGTATGAAATGCGTCGAGAAAAAGAGAAAGAGATAGATAGATAGAGAGAGAGAGAGAGAGAGAGAGAGAGAGAGAGAGAGAGAGAGAGAAAGAGAGACATATAGTACGGATAAAGAAAGTACACGATACATTATGGATGAGTAGAGTTTATTTCGAACGAACTGAATCCTTCAAAGGAGAGAAACTTCGTGTTCTAGACGAATTTACAAAAATATCCGTTGATGGACCTTTCTCGTTGATATTAAAATGAATCCTTGTACAATTAGAAAGTTCACGGTAAAATTATAAAGTACTAGGTAGGTTGAGAAGAGTTACTTATGTTTCTCGTCGTTTGCCTTCCAAGCTACCAACGACGTACAATTTACAAAGGATTTCGCTGAGAGTTTTTACAAAGTATTATACGCTTTAGTTTTTACGGTGGATGGCACTCTTGAAGAAGACAAACGAATATAAAATTTTACTTTGTTGGTACAACGAAAGAAAAGTGTGTCTTCTTTACGTTATGACGTTACCAGTTTGTGTTTTTCGCAAGCTCCTACCGACTTTTATGCTAGAAAATTTCGATTACGTACAATGAAGAATAGCTTCGAAAGCTTCTCATATGTAACAAGTATTTTTCGTGCCGAACATAAACGATTTCATCAAAATTGATATTGTTGTCGTTTCTAGTTCAGAAAATTGTAATTCGATCCTTTTATCAATATTTAAATCGCTTATCGGTACAGTACCGAAAGCTTTAAAATAATCCCGATCGCTGTACCATCGATTTTATTTTTTATATAATCTGATAAATTACACTTATTTTACTTTTGAACGTGATCAATCGAAAAAAAAAGATCAACGAAACAGCATGTAATTCATCGATTTATATATTTTTCGTTATCGGTACGATACATCATGAGGATCGATAAACGAATGGATTATTGAAGCATTGCGACACTCTCTTTCTCTATTTATCTATTATATATCTATTTCTCTCTAGGTAAATGCTATTAGTAATTTCGAGAAATGCATGCGAATATCAAGGGTGTGAAACTCATACCGGAATCAAGGACGTCCGAGGGAAGCGCCAGTTGACTTGATATCAGATGGAAAGTTACCGGATCCGGGCTTTCGCTCGAGTCCGCGTAACTACCGCAAGTACACCGGCCAAGTATTCTCTGTCTCTCTCTCTCTAGTTCCTTCTCGCCTAAATTTACGTCCGATATCAAGTTCGATAACGAGAGCACCGTTCTCTTCTTCTTCTTCGTCTTCTTCTTCTCCACTTTATCCTTTAATTGCTTCTTTCGCTAATTAAGGATGCAAGAAATTACTAAGCTTAATCATTTTCTAATTAATATACGACTAGGGAAATGTTTAATTTAAATCTTTTTGGAAATGAAATATAAGTGAGACAAGGAGAGAAGAGAATGGATACAATGGATGCATTCGAGAGGTCGAATGCAAATCAAATCGAAGGAAGGTATTGAGGAGGAGGAAGCATTGCATATGATCGATTCAACGATACATGTTCGGCCGCACCTGGGACATTCGGAGAGAACATTTCTCCGCAGTCTCTGTTCCTTCGATAGACGACCGCGTACTGTTTGCGGAACACGAATAGACCTCCTGTACCTATGTACCTTTCTGTCCCTATTCCTATACAGTTCATGTATTTCGAGAAGATCTCTAATGAACGTCGAACTATCGTCTAATATTCTCCATGGTTCCTTATCGTTAGTGATTGAAGCGACGATTCAACCACATCTCTCTCTCTCCCTCTCTCTTTAAACATTGGAAATCTCTCGAAACGAAAAGATGAAACATTTCTAGGATATCAAAGAAACTGGCATTTCGCCCAACATACATTCAATCAATTCAAACACGAACCTTGCAATTGCTAGAACTCAGGAGGATGTTTACTTACTTAAGTATAATTTTTTTCTCCAACTGATGCGAATCTCTGCGAAAATAAGAAAAAGGAAAAAGAAAGAAGAAAGAGGAAAAAAGAAAAGAGGGGAAGGGCTAGATCCATTTTCGTGCAGGATAAAGCGGAACGTGGCGTCAGACTTTTTTACCACGTTATAGACTTTTCAGAAAAGGGGAGAAACGCTCGCGTTTCTGTAGTTACCTACTCGAAAACGTTTCGACGATTCTCGCGGAAAGAAACGCTTCGGGCGTACTCTCGATTCGTGAAGAACATTTTTGTTTCTCTTATTTGCGAACGGGAAAGCGGATTTCCCTGTACTTTAAACGGTGACTTTTACTCCAAAGAATTTTCAAACTTTCGCTTTATGTTACCGTAAAGCGAAAGGGATGAAATTGTAAATTGAAAAGATTCACTTCGTGTTAGAATCTAAGAGATCATCTAGGTGAATAAACAGTCATGGGATAGAAACGAGCTATCACGACGAATTCCGAAAATTTTCACGAGGAAAATCTCGTCTTCCCAAGAGAAACGAGGAAAGCTTGATATAGTCTGACATGACGAAGACGCTTTCCTATCCAGTTTCATCGCCAAAACTGTCGAGATTCTTGATTGAAAGGATCGCAAGCACAAGAAAGATCGTAAGAAAAGATCTAGAAGCGAAACGAGTCTTCCCAAATATCTTCGATTTTCGATACGTGCGATATTCATCTTCCCTTCCTTCCTTCCGTTTTATCTTTTTTTTTTTTATTATCTCGTCTCGATGACGGTCGTTCTCGGTTCTCTCGGCGTTCGTATTAGAATCTCATGTCTCGCGTGAAGCTTGATAGCGCGAAATATTCGTGCAAAAATATTCATAGGGAAGAATTTTTTTTTTATTTTTGAAGAAAGGAAAAAGAAAGGAACAGGAAGAAAAAGAAAAGACAACGATCTCTCATCTCGTAGAGATTAAAATCGTCTCTCGTGCTTAGTCTTTGGCAGTAATCTCTATCCATCAAAATCAATCTATCCTTCGAGCACACTTAACGACGAGTATTTTAGCTCGATAAGGGTTGTCATTCGATCCTCCGACAACTCGAAGGAAGGAACCCTCTTTTGGTAACTGATTCTAAGAGTAACGCTGTCGTTCATCCCATTTATTTTCAAGGAAAGCATCGTCATTAACGTTACCTCATAAGCTACGAGTGCATCGAGATCATTTCCAAGAGGATTTCAAGTTGATGCTTCACTATGCTCCTCGAGGAAGATCCTCGATAATCCTTTCTGATGAATCTTCTATCGAAGAGAGTAACCTCTCGTTGGATCCAACTTGCCAAAGACGTTCATGGCAGGCGCAACCTAGAAATTATCTTCCCGGGAGGAGATCCTTTTCTTTTTAGACGAGAAGAACGTTTAGCTCGACTCCGCTGGTCGATCGAGCGAAAGAGATTTGTTAGACTTACTTGTGATCCGAGTAACGAACGAAGACACGAGTTTAGCAAGAGTATCGTCGTTTGACGAGAGTAGGGTCGTCGTAGGAGTCGAACGTCCTCCTCGTTTTTCTTCCGTCGTTTCTGACAAATGAAACTTGGAAAAAAAGTGATAGTACGTTCGAGGAAAGTTCGATGCATTGTAACCGTAAAGGAAGAAGCGTTTGAAAGAAACGTTTTGACGATAAATTTACATTAGATGAGCCATGGAAAAGACACGAAAAAGTTCTCCTAGTTTCAATCTTTTTATCCTTCGTCGTTCGTCTTGTTTCTTTAACATTATTCGAGTAAATATCGTTCGAAACTTTATCTCGTGCAAATGAAAAGAAAATAGACTTCTTCTAACGAGAACCAATTCGATCCACTCGACGAAATTCCTACTTTCTCGGCTGGTTGATGCCAGAATTGCAGATTGACGTTGGCAAAAGGATATGGAGCGAATGATCCAACTTGGTTTTTTCAAAAAAGAAGAAACGACTAGGTTCTCGTCCAAGTCGGCAGACGTGCTATCAGACATCGATGTCTCCGACATCAAGTAGACAACGCTTCTCGTTTCGAAAGGACTCAAGTTTTACTGGAAGATGCTGGCAAAAAGCCTTCTATACATACATACATACATACATACATATATATACATGTATCTATATATATACACACATACATACACACACACGCGTGTGTATACGCGTAAGTATTTATTCACAGACGTTTCGCATTTGATCGTAAAGCCAAAGTATAAATGAAGAGTTTAAAGATATCTTCTGAAAAAGTTGTTTGAAGAATACATTGATCATAGAATAATTGAACGTTAGTTAGATAGGTGCAAGTTTAAGACATCGTTCAAAAGCAGACGGTCTCTACGGGTAGGTTTCAATGGAGCAGAGTCTCTCTGGCAAGGGAAGTAAATGCTGAGCCCGGCATCGCTCGGCATTGCGAACTCTCTGCAGGATCGAACGAGCACTCCGCTATTGTTGCCGGTTAATTAAGGGAATTGCTGAAAGATTAAGGAGCTGCCTCTTCTTATAATCCGTACTCCAAACTTCCTCCTTCTCTACTCTAAGACCAACTCCCTTTATCCTATCTATTTACTCTATGTTTCTCTTTCTCTCTCTTTCTATATTTTTCTTTCATTCCATTACTCTCGATCGAAGGGCTCATTGTGTCATTCTGTGATTATCGAGAATCTTGCGTATCTCTTTCTAATCGTTTATATACTAAAATCTTCTTTACAGAAAAGAAGCAACAATTTTTCAAGATGTAACAGAGCTAAATAAATTCGAGATAAAATTATATCATATATAATTCAAGATAAATATTAAATCAGTAACGAAACATGATTCGATGGTCGCAATATGTAATTGCGGCGAACCATAAAGAGAGTGACGAAGGACGAACTGACCGTTAACCGCAAGAATCCTCTGTACACCGGACTGGTCACTCGTCGGAGCTAGAGTTAGGGTCCTTTAGCTAATTGCTTTCGCATGAGCGAGCGATTTAGTTTCACGATCGAACCCTTTCAGCCATTATCTTCGTCAACGGTCGTTCGTCGAAACCACAATAATGGGGGCATTGATCAACCGAACTATTACGGACATCTAGAAAGGACGTTGCTCTTTTGCTCAATCGAATAAATTTAAGAAATGGACGACGAAATTTTCTAAAGGATTGTTTCCGTTGGATTTTTCCTTTTAAATTCACGACTCTAATTCGTTCTTTAATTCTTGTCTTGTTTATAGCAATTTCTTTTCTCATTTGTTGGGCAGGAAGAAATTCGAAAAAGCACATATAGTTTTTACATGCAAATTAAGTCAGCGATAAACTAAAATCAAATGTATCTTTTCGTTCTAAGAATATGAAATTTTTATAGTCTCAATGAATGGAGAAAAATCGAGTAGAGATCTCGCGTAGAAATAATGAATACCGTGACAACAAAATTGTCTAACGTCGATTGAAATTAATTAAGACGTTTTTATGAACGAAAATCCTTAACTCCGTATCAGGATAACTCACAGTATAATCATTAGCAAGTAAAGGATTGGTAACTAGGCTGAAGCTATACCAAGCTAGTGGAAGTTCTAGGCCCAAGTTTTAGTCGATCGATAAGCGATAACCGTGGAAGGCGATGCGCGTAGCACTCGGATACGTTGTCGAATTATCTCAATTAACGTCGTTAGCCGACCGATGCGAACCGACGAATCCGACAACAGCCAGCTGCACGAAATTGCACTCTGCTGTAACGAGGCGCAAACACGAAAGCGTCGTCGCGCGACAACGACGAATTAATGCACGCTCAAGACCGCGGCGTACTTAATCGAGCGTACACACTATTCTCCTTTAGCTAGCACAAGGGCCTTCACGTCGCGCTAATAAATATTACTACTTTCAACAAGATCGTAGAACATTAATGAAGCGAAACTCTACAGACGTTTGCCGTCTAATCGCTCTTTCATCGTTATATTACGAGTAAATGTAACTTTAGATCGTTTATACTAAAGCCGATAATTCATCGCTCGTTCCAATAATTATCTAATATTACGAGAAAGAAAATCGATACTTGTCAATTCCAAATTTCTCTATTTTAACTTTATTTTTAACGTAAATAGTATATCGACACGTAAATCATAATAACTGTAATCAAAACGACATCAAGTTTAATTTTATTTTACAATCGTTTATACGCGCAAAAAGATTAACGAAATAATCAAATGAATACGAAAATTAAGTAGTAAAATTGTCAAAGATAATAATACCTCATTTTTATTAACCTTTTTAATAGAACGTAAACAGATATAACATAGATGGATAATTAAAAAAAAAAAAAAATCGCAGAAAAAGTTGTCGTAAAAATGTTAATAATCGAGATAACTAGGCAGAAAGTCTTTCGTTTTCGTCGTTGTATCGTTTTATCGGTAGGATGATCATCGACACGGTGCAAAGTTTTACAAGCGAGGCTAGCATAATTTTCTCGATATAACGAAAGCTCTTGAGAAATATAAGATTTGGAGTTCTTGCTTCTACGAGCGACGAAGAATCATCGGCTCGTCCGAAGTTTCGTTGGCTCTCAAAGTTTATCGAGTTTTATCCAGCAGAGCGCTCTCCGATTCGAATGTCACGTGGAACCGGATGCAACAGCTTGCCGCGCACAGTTGGACCGGCTGCGCTTCCGATTTAATACGATTCCTGGACCGTGAATAAATATTTCATCACAGCCAAGTTATTTCACACTTCGTTCGTCTTCTTTATCCCGATATCTCTCTTTCTCTCTTTCTCTCCCTCTTTCTCTCTCTCTCTTTCACGTTTCTTCTGGTTTTCTCCCTTCGTTTTTCTCTTTCTCTGTTTCTCTGTCATTTCATTTACATTTTCGATCTTTCCGAAGGAAGGGGAAACTAAAGAATAAAATTCGATAGTCACTCATAATTTTGTTAACATTTCCATACAAAATGTCGAGCTATATTCGAGAAAGAATTTTTTTGTCAAATGAATTATCCAACGAGAATAAGTCAGGACATACATTTTGTATCAGATATACGGTATCTGTAGATACATATATATCCCTATACACACGCACACACACACACAGAGATATCGTACGTTCTCGAAGACAAACAGAGAACGCGTCTCAAGGGAATCTCGATATACGAAATTCAATGACCTATATATACTCCGACATCCATTTTCCGTACAATACTATTCTCCACTATGGAATGCTCGCTCTCTCGTATTGACTTAGTGTATCGATATCTATGATCGCTAGCTGCTAACGTCGCCCTAGAGTCTGAAAAGTTGCCACAAGTTCGCTTTAACTTTCCATCTATCGTATTATCGGAAACGCGACTATTATCGGATTAGCTCGGTCTGACGTACCATTTTCTTTTCGCAGAACGAGAACAGAGCATTGCGACTGAAGGAACCCGCATCCTTGGCCCTATCCGCTGGAAATGCCGGTGGTTACATGGACCCAGATGGTACTGCCATTGCGATGTCGTCCGAACTACAGCCTGCTCCTACACCCGATCCAAGAGTCACTTGGAATTACTTCGACGAGCAAGGGTAAGGGAAAAAGTTTTCGTTTAATGTTTCGAACTTATGTGTACGAGCAAAGAATTCGAGTATTTTCGTGATCAGAAAATCAACAGCATGAGCGAACTCGTATCAACGGATCAATGGCGATGAAGAATTAAGGCCCATGGAAATGGTATGAAAAACGTTTCTAAATGTTTGAATGTATCTTCTTGTTTTACAATGCAAGTATTTTCTCACATAATTTATTCACATAATTGCATGTAAAAGACAGAGGGAAAGAGAGGGGGAGAGAGAGAGAGAGAGAGAGGAAGGGAGAGCATTTCCATTTTAGACAAGTAGATACTCGTGTACAAGTTGACCGAATGGCCTGGATAGCTTAATGGTTAAGGTAACTGCCCGAAAAGCAGATTCTAGTTTCGGTCCAACAGAGACTACCCAACGGTCCAACTTTTTTCGCGAATCCTACATACATAATTAATATAAATCGAGAAAAACATAGAATCTCACGCGAACAAAATAGACGCAACCCAGATAACATTCGAAAATACTAAGCGAAACTGTCGCAACTTACGAGCAACCAAATTTTTTTCTCCGTGAAATACATCGACCACATTACCGTGCTAAAAACTTATGGGAGATAGGCGATATTAATACAACAGTTGCAAAGGGATGTTTACCGGCGAGTTTAATCCACAATCGAAATTATAAATTATGTATATTACCGGTCGCCGTTTTTACGTGCGTAGTTATATCTGATAAATATTTCACGAATATAAATTATAATATTTGCTTTTTATCGTAGGTACGTTTCGAGAGGTGGCCTGCGAGCTGGCGAGGACCCATACGCAAGAAATAAATTTAATCAAGAAGCCTCCGATGGTCTTCCAAGCAATCGGGATATTCCTGATACTCGTAGTGCTATGTGAGTAATAATAAATTGTAAATTTAATCGAATCTATCGAAAGAATTACGTCATTTATTTAATCGATCATACTATCGATCGTGGTCAAGTTCAGTTATATTCGAAATTGTGTCAATGAAAAGCTTCAAAGAAATGATCAAATTATATCGTAAATAATAATGCAATTGATCAAACTTAACGGCGAATCGATAAATAATCTATTGGATTCGACGAATAAAAGAAAAATAGGGACAATTATTATTATGAAGAAGAAAAGTGCGAAGAGAAAAGTGATTGCGAAATGTCGATCTATCAATCCTTTCATACACTACTACCAAAGCCTTCGCGAATCTTTCGGAAAACAGCATTCCTCGCGTGTGATCGCCAAGATCGCAGCGTATCGTTGGGAATTCATGGAACCCCACGTCAAAGAGCGTTACATCGAGGCCGCCAGAAAGCAATGGCTTCGTCGAAGAAAAGCGGCAATGGCTCGTAAGAAATAGCTTCCAACGACCTCCGACCCAGTCATCTTTCAAGAAATCGATAGAAAGTACGCTTTCTCGGATGAATGAACTTCGATAAAGTTGATTGACTAGTCTTATTTGTCTCGATAATTTAAGACAAGTAACTTCTCATTCTCAATTGAATTTTTATACTTTACGCGTATAATGTATATATAGTTTATTCGATTTGAGATCTAAATTAATTGATTTCACGTAATCGAATATTTCTGAAATTAAATATTCAATATATATCTTTAAAGGTGTACATGGAAACAATAATAGGAGATGAGTATGATATTTAGATCAAACAGCAAAATCTATCCGATCGTTGACGAAGAAGTTTTGTTATCGAAACGTTCAAAAGTATTATATCAAATTTTATCAGTTGTACTCTATTCTAATTAAATATCTATAACGTTAATAAAATAATTAAGAAATATAATAATCTAGAATTTGTTACACGCGTAAAAGATGCTCTGCAATTTATCAATTTTCCAATGTTTCCGTTTTCCTTTGTATTTTAATACAAGAGAAGAGAAATAACGTTGTTCGTTATAAACGAACCCACGAGACTCGCGGTGAAGTCGTATAAGTCAATTATTCAACAAGTGTAACGTCATATAGGAGAACACTCCATGCGTTGAATAAACTATTGCTTCTGTTTGTCTGCACGAATTATGGAAACAAATTTATGGAAAGCTAAAACTATGTAAGAGAAACAGACGGGAAGAGATATCACAGAATAAATCTGAAAGCCGTATTACATTTTTTTGTGAAATATTGACGAAAGCGTATACATCTTGTTACATGTATATCTTTTATCGAATATTTTTGATCGACAAGATTGTTGAGTGTAACACGAATACTTTCTGACTATTACCTGATTGCAAAAATATATACATACATACATACAAATGTGTCTGTGTGTATATGTATATATATGCATATTATATATATATATGCATACACACACACACACACACACACACACACACACACATATAAGTATAACGAGAAGATATCGAATATTTGTTCTATTCGCATTTACAGGTACATACATATATAAATACGAATATTTTCTACGTTTTTCGGTTCTCTTCAAGCAACTTCCAATCGATATTACTTCGTCATTTCAAATGCCGCTTTATATTTGAGAATTCAAATGGAATCCTTGTCCTCGATTTTCCTTGACTTTCTCTATCGAAGTGTGTAAGGGCTCTTCAGTCTTCTCCAGCATGATCTAATTTCCGACGTCACCCTACACGCCTGTCACGTTCTCGACGAAACTATTTCTCTTAAGCTGTGGCAATCAACAAGTAAAGGAATTTCCGAGTACGTTCATGAGCCTATGTCAAAAGCTTGTCTCGGACGATTTTTAATATACGACGCGTGATCTTTCTCTCTCTCTCTTTCTTTCTATAATTATATAGAATATGTTGCGAAAACTTGAATAAAGAAAAGAAACATTATTAAAATTGCAAAACAATGAAGTGCAGCCGTATATTTTTGTTAAATTATCGATTCGTAGTATAAGCTAGCGAGTTACAAACGTTTACGTTCTCATTTTTCGAACAACATCATTACCGAAACGTCTTTATCGCGATGAAAGAAGTTCGAAAATCGTGTCACGAGGTTGCTCGGTGTCTTTAGAGGCTGCGACAAAGGATGACATCTTCTGCAATGTACTTGGACCGATACAATAGGACCTTCCGACATCGCCGTTGCTGAATGAAAAGCTGTACTACTTGCATTGAGTTGCAACGGAGTTGCGTGTACGTACACACGTAAGAAAATATCAAGGGAATCGAGCCTAAGTCGAACCACGAAAATCGATATCGTATGAACGGAGCTTTGTATTATCATCATTATTTCTATATCGAGCTTGTCGAGATAAAACTCGGTAGGACAATATCCGGCCCATACGACGAACGATTCTTTATCTCGATCATTTAGTAGACATATTTTCTTTTTCTTTTTTTTTCTTCTTTTTCTTATCTTGTCCCTCTCTTTCTTTTTTTTTTTTTTTTACTTTCTTATCTTCTTCTTCTTCTTCTTCTTGTTCGTCTTTTGCCTTCTATTCTTATTCTTCCACGACAAAACGTCAAGAGGTTCTTTCTAACTCGGCAACTCGTGACAACAATATTTTTATGACGTGTTCGCGAAGATCAGCGAAGCTCTTTGTAGCAAAGTTTCGAGCTACCAGAGATAAGTCCGAGACGAAAATCCCCAACGTAAATTTGTGGAGGTACTTTTAAAACTTCGAGGTAGCATTATCGGGTGGAACTGCATTAAGATGAAACTTCCTCTCGAATGCCGTCAGGTTTTAACTCGAAGATAAATATACATTATTTTCGGTCTTAACGTTAACGAGTTACTATGAATCCTTACCAATATAATTACGTACTTTCAATATCTTTCTCGATTATTTTTTTTTTCTTTTTTAATTTTAACCAACGTCCTGTTAGAACTGACAGCTCTTATTAGAGAATAGCGTCATGAATTTTTCCAGGGAAATATTTCAAATAGTACATCGAATCGGTGTATAACGGTAAATCCTTTTGTGCGAAGGACAAGTTTTCTCTCCTTTCTGGCTCGCTGTTGATCCACCTTCACAATATCGCCAATCTCCAATGGCCGAACTCGAAAGGACGACTGGAAAGCTGTCCTCCGCAGTTTCTGTCACATTCAGACCGTATATCCCCCTATAATTGGACGATGCTCGTGGAACTCTTATCGGTTAATATTGCTCTTTCCATGAAGGAATTTAAAAAAAAAAATAAAGAGAAGAAAGAAAAAGGATAAAAAAAGAAAATCGATGAACGAGTTCGCTCCTCGAGATTCGAACTTTTGTCGAGGGAACAATGAAAGTAAGTTGGAAAGAGTAGAAACAATTCAGAGCTAAATATCGAAGCGAATAGCTTAGAAAAGACGACGAAAAGTGCTCTCATTGACTCTCCTCGGTTTACTTCGATGAATGCAAACCTTTATGCTATTCTCGCTAAATACGTAACTTCGAATTGAATTAAGTTGAGCGTAGCGTAAGCTCTCGTAGCTTCTTTTATAACGAATCCAACTAGGGCAACGCTTCATTAGCCGAGCAAGCGATCGTCTTCTTAGTCGACTGAACTCTCGATAAAGCCGACCAATGAAACAAACGTTCAAACTCGGGGATCCTTCAAATCGGTAGGTAGTCGGTAGCCGATCCGTCGACTTCGTTTTCGCGCTCGAAAGCTCGCCAAAGTCGTTTCTTTCCGTCGATGTTCCTTTTCCGTAAAAGCTCTTTAATAAAAATAATCGAAAGAAAATCGCGATTCCTTCGAACGAGACAACGAATAATGGATCCTCCAGGCGAAGAAGATAAAGTTTATTACCGTTAAGGACAGTTCCTCCTTTATGCTCCGGACGTCCTTCGCTTTGCTTCGTTTCTATGACTTTTTTTTATCGTTCAACCTGCTGACGCGAACTTAGGTTTTTTTGCTAAGTGACTACCCCGCCGTTCGCTTCTTTCTCTTCTTTTTCTTCGTTTTTCTTCTTATCTTCGAAACGCTCTTTAAAAGCCTTCTTTCGGGATTTGCTTTAAAACTCGGTTCATCTCGATAAACAAGTGAGACGATAAACAAACGCTTTGCTACTTTGCAGAACGTCTTTAATATATTATTAGTTTAGATCCGTTCTCTTTACGTATGAAACTGAGTATCCGATCGAACAATTCGAACCTTCGTTTACATTAACGAACTATCCACGATACTCTTAAAGTCATTTAAATGTTTAATAACGCTCGTTCATCGACTCTGTCCGAATAAATTTACTATGAGAAAAAGCCGTAGAAATAAATCGTGCGTACAAAAGACGAAAGGGCACAGCTCCGAACGATTTTAATTGAAAAGTACGGCTAATTAGAGACACTACCTTGTATAATACCTTCAGGAACTTGCGAGGAGTTGAGCAAAAAAATAAATGCGAGAGAGCTTAGTAATGTTCGTAACATCGAACGAAAAGATCCGTAACATTCATTTGGAACGTGAGAAGTACTCACATAGAAAGTTCACTCGACAACTTTCCTCCTTTGGACAAAGCTCGGCCGAGAGATAAGATAAACGAAAAGACGATCCTGACGAGTAGACCCCTTTCTTCTTCTCTTTTCTTCTATTTTCTCACTGGTACATCTTTCTCCCAGATACTGGAAGAATCGAGTCTCTGTTTAGATGTGCTCGAGGGAGATTAAAAAAATGCTAAGAGTCGAGTATCTTCAATGGACGAACAAAGAAAAAAAGAAAAAAAAAGATAAAGAAAAAGAAAAACTGACGCTATCCAATATGTACGGCCATCTTGTCGAATAGAGCATTTGCAAAAAAAAGTCTTGCAACATTTCACCGGAGGGAGAAGAAATATCACTATATATTTTTTCACGAGTCGAATAGAGAGAGGGAAAGAGGGAGAGATACTTCCAAAGTCTTTTTCGACGATATCTCCCACGCTTTTCATCTTTACGTAGAGACGAGAACGCAAAGAGCGACGGTCGTGCACGATGCGTATGCAAATGCACTGGTTTGCACCTGGATAACTAAACCTTCTTCCGCCATTCTGCTCTCACCGTCCTACCGAATAATTATGTTTGTTTTCCATTTAAGTTGTTTGCGCCTCTATTTGCATCACTATCAACGAGACGCTTCACGCTTCTCTTTCTCCTCATATCTGACAATCTAGTTCCTGCAGTTCTTTGCAATTTTTTTCTCTTTTTTTATATATCGTATTATTTATTTTTTCTCTGAAATTAAGAAAAATGCACTCTTATGTAACAACTTTCACTGTTTAAAACGAAAAAGAAAAAAAATAGATAAAAAAGAGGGAATGAAAGAAAGAATAAATCTATTGTTTATTCAGCGTTGATCGATTATTATGTAGTAGAATCGTCTCACGAGTGAACCAAAAGGAAAAGGACTCCTTGGTGAGAGGAAGAAGTGATTCATCTCGGCGAAAGTACGCTTCGATCGTGTTTCTCGAGAGACGAGAAACGATTCCGGCAAAAGAAGATCGGCGGACGCACGTAGTACGCGTAGACGATCCCACGGAGTCGAAAAGGAATGTCTCTCTTGGATGCTGACGAGCATGGATTAAGAGCACGGCCAACTACTTTCTCAGGAATATAAATCGTTTCGACTTGATCGAGAAGAGATACCTACGTGCTGCTGGTAAAACCGAGCCAACGTTATTATCGCTACAAATATCACGACCTTTCCTCTTCCTCATTCGAGAAGAAAAAAAGAAAAAAGAAAAAAAAATGCTCTTTCCTCTATCTCTTCCTGACTTTCTTCCTATCCTCGAGATATTGGTCTATTTTCCTCGCGAGAAAAGAAAATTTCGACTACTTTTCTTCTTTTTCTTTTTTCTTGAAATATTATTCCCCATCGTGCGTTTAAGAGATCGTGTAAAAGGAATACAAGTAAGTAGATACTCGTAGAACGAGTATACCAATTAAAGAAGAATCTTTTTTCTTCCGACGAATTTACGATCCATTTTCTTGTAATTTATTCAAGAAAGTCGCGGAAAGACGAACACTCGAGGATTCTTTAACGAGAAATGAAGTGCTCTTCGAGTTCGAGAAAGCGATAATAGTCGGTGGCCAGGGATACAAGGATTACGTGGTGGGACGTAAATCCGAAAGAGAAAATAATTGGCCAGCGATATCCTCTTTCTAAGTCTTTTTTCTCTTTTCTTTTCTTCTTTTTTTACTTCTTTCTTTTTTCTCTTCGCTCGGCATCGATATCGTGCGTCAGGTGCTCGGCTACCACCGTAAACGGTAGGGAAATTAGTTTAGTCTCCGAGAAGAGAGAGAGAGAGAGAAAGAAAAAAGAAAGAAGAATGAAGGAAAAAAATGAGAGAAAAGTATAAACGAGAAGAGGAAGAAAAAGAAAGCTAGATAGATAGAGAGAGAGAGAGAGAAAGAAAAAGAAAAAGAGAGAGAGAGAGAGAGAGAAAGAGAGAAAGAGAGAGGACTTGGTTTGGAAGCTACCAAAAAGGTTATCGTTACGTTAGTTGCGCCTAGGTACGAGCTCGTTTAAGTATTCACGCCGAAAAAAGGGTAACAAGGTGGTCCGAAAGTTTTTGATTTTAAAAAGCGCCTTTATGTTTTATTCAGCAAAAAGCGAACTTCCGGGATGTAGGATGATGAAGGACGGTGCACACAGTCGACGTTTTATGCACGATGGGAAGGCGATCGAAGTAGTAAATGAACGACGCTTCCCAGAAATCCATTTCGTCGAGATTAAAATAATCGCTAGTATTTATCTTCTAGACAATTTAATCATTTTTATATTTTTTCTCTCTTTTTTTTCTCTCTTTTTTTTTTTTTATTTGCTTTAGATTGCTCTCCCGACAAATCGATCGCGTTATCTGTATTACGTAAGATGCTATGTAACATTCTTTACTAGTCAGTTATGCGTTCGCACTTACGTTTCGTCTTTCTCTCCATTAACTTTGTTATTTTCTCGTGTCGATGAAGTCAATGATTATTATTTTTTCGCGCTTCGCGTTACAAATGTGAAGCATCATTCGACTAGAGAGGAAAGCAAAGTCACGAGTGAACGTTCCTTTCATCTCGCGATTGTGTCGGTCCTTTTACTCTCTTTCTCCCTCTCTCTCTTTCTCTCTCTTTCTTTCCCTCTCTCAGAAGAAGAAGCGCGAATGTAAAGTGCTTTGGAGAAAGGGCGACAACGAGGTAAGAAAGAGAAAGAGTGAGAGAGGTTGCAAAAGGTCGGAGAACGCGATTGCACCACCTTCGGAGAAATTACGGAAGACGACGGAATATCTGGATGAAAAGAAAAAGAAAGAGAATGGAGATGCGAGCAGTAAAGGGATGGGGTGGGGGTAGGAAGGGGGTAAGAAGAGAGAAAGCATGATAGGGACGAAGCAACGAAGCTACTCTCAAAACTTATACGAAATTAGATTTTAAATTCCGCCCTTTTCTACCGTATTCTCTCCTCGACCTTTAAATTGCAAGAAAATAGAAACGCCGTACGCAAGTAGTCACGATTCTTTCGAAACTTACAGCACCGTACCGTGAAGGACAAACAGAAAGGGAAGGGCTTTCCATTTGTATAAGAAGAAAATGTAAGAGAAAAATCTTCTCGAGATTCTGTACCTTCGTTTCCCTCGAGACGATGCATTTTCGTCTTTGAGCGTAAAAATAATGAGAAACGCTAACGCGAGCTTTACGAGGACAAAGTCGTTTTATGGTATGTATGTATCTATGCTATATAGATGAACATACATTTCGTACATATATATGTGTGTGTACGTATGTATGTATATACAGATAAGTATTCCGAGTTATGGAGAAGAAAAATTGAGGCGTTTCGCTATCTTTCTCGACATTAAGGAACGTACTTATTCGGTACGTACTTACGGAGACGCGTCGAATGTCGTTAATATTAATGTCTCCTCCGATCGATGCTTTGCGTTGGAACGAGTAGAATTAATCGATCGCATCCATGTATAATGTAATACGCTGAGCAGTCTCGACAGAGGGATCCAAAGGCATATTGGCTTTGATAGCTCCGTGTAAACGTGACATAACTTCGAACGAGTGATCGCACGATACGGTTTTATGAAAACAACCTTCGTTTTATCTCGAGCCCAAATGAAATTTTCCTATCCGTTGCATGGGAGAAACTGTCGTAAATTTTTCTCTTTTCCTCTCTCTCTCTCTCTCTCTCTCTCTCTCTCTCTCTTTCTCTCTCTCTCTTCTTCTCTCTGTATCTCTGTCGCTCTTCGTTACATCATTTTTTCGAAAAACCAACAAACTCGAAAGGCATGCAATTCTCCAAATTACGTCGCCGCTATTCGCGAGTATGGCTTAACGAGATTACCATTTCGAACAAAATCGCCATTGGTTTGCGTTGACGAGCCGAGCCGAGCCGTGGACTCTGTGGAAAAATGAATTTTCCATTTTCGGCTCGCTGAAGCGAACATTATTCGCTCTCTCTCTCTCTCTCTCTCTCTCTCTTTTTTGTCCCTGTTCCTCCCTCCATCCCACTCTCTCTCTCTCTCTCTCCCTTTTTGTCCCTGTTCTTCCTTCCATCTCCCTCCTCTCTCTCGCTCTCTCTCTCTCTCTCTATCTATCTATCTCTATCTTTCTCCTCACTTTGAATGTTTGCAGAAGAGGCTTTTGTGAATAGCCGACGATCAACGGCCGATCGATAGGGAGACACGTAAATGCGTTGTCGTCCGGTCGACGACTTACCGTCGCTTACCACCTGATTTACATAATTAATCGAGCACGTTGAAACGACGGTGTAAGTAAGTACTTACTTCGATGATGAAATCAAGACAGCTTCGTTCCATACGCAATTGCGTAGAAATACATAAAGTACAGATTCGAATATCTATGTAAAATCGTTGTCGAATTCGCACTATGAAGATAATCTAATTTAAATTCCACAAAGTTTTCCTTTTTACAAAGGTTGCGTCGAAGTGAACGGACTTCCGTGAGAATATTGATATCGCGATTCGAATTTCAATATCGTCGTGCATGTTATCGTGACTATTCGCACGCGGTACCGACAACGAGCGGATGAGAGAAAAACCAAAATAGGAAGAGAGAAACGATAGGAGCTAAATTTGCATAGTATGATTTCGACCAAATCCAATATTTGTGAAACGATGGCACAAAGTTGAATGATCGAAAGGTAAAAGAGTTTATCGTATTGTTCCACGAAAAATATATAATATATAATTTTAAAGAAATTATCTCGTGTAATTATCGCGTTATCTGTTTTAAGTATATACTTTGAATCTAAATAAAATGAATAATGGAAGAGACATACGAAGCGTATAACACAAATATCGAGTTTCCTTGGAGCCTAGAATCGGCCAAGTAGATCGTCCCGTATAAACAAAAATTTAAGCAACTTAGCACGTAAGTCGTGCCAAGTCAAACATTTACCATTTCGGCTAAACGCCATTCTGAGGAAGCATCCTCGCTTTGCTAAGGCCTTCTAAGGATAGATTAGTTCTTAAGCGACGTAAGCCAAACGATCTAATACCGTCGACGTTGCGATTTCTCTCATCGATCGAACAACGCGATCTATTTCTTGGCGAAAGCAGAGAATATGGTAATTCGAATGAAACGTAGGTTGAAAATGGAATAAGGTACAAGGAAGATAATTTTCCTAAAGTCGACTGAAACGGCCGGGATCTGTTCGTCTCTCGTATAAATATAAAAGTGATGAAACCATGACGAATTCAATTCTTTCATAGAACGGTCGCACGGAGTTCACCGGTTGCCCAATTCCGGCGAACCTAAATAAAACTAAAAATCTAAAAATTGTACCGAGAGATAGGGTACGTTCGTGTAGTCTCTATAATACACCGATCCGTATATGTGTATATATATATATATATGTATATATATATGCATATATCTGTATGTATATAGGTATATATGTATGTAGGTGTATAGCTGAATTCAGACAGATTTATGCGTACTGCCTTCGTATTTTTATTGCGAGACCCAGTCGGCTGAATAGGGTTATAAGTCACGCGTTACGAGCTCCGTTCGATATAATCTCGCGTGCGAAGAAGAATAGAGCTTTATTCGAATAATGCAAATAAAGGTGGAGAATAATTAAGCTGACGCGAACGTCTCGCGTTATTCCGCAAGAACAATATGGTAAGAGCGTGAAACTATAAAACGTATCAAAACCAGAAGGAATGTCAGACCGAAAGAGGAATTTACAGTGAAACGATCTACCTTTATACGTCCAAAATCCAGTGGTATGTTAATCGTTACTACTTCGAATACTGTGAGAACTGTATTTGAGAAATGTATATGAAAGATATTTCATTAATAACCATTGATATTATAATAATAGTATTTCTAGAGATATCTCTGGCTAAATTAGGAGCCTGAAAGAGTTTCAAAGAATTTATGATTTTTATAGAACTCCGATGATCAATTTGCATTCTCGAATTGAGCGGGTCAGTTGGTCGCTCGTTAACGATACATTTCGACAAAGTCGTTCGACGACATTCCTAACAAGGTCGTTCATCATAAATTCGATTTTAAATTCGAATCTCCTCGCTCTACTCCCAAATGAGAAATAGCACGTTTCGATCATTCGTTCGGATTTTATAATTCGTCTTATTTGTTTTGCAAGAAAATGAAAATTTCTTAATGTTATTAAACGGGGTCACGTTAAAGCTTTTAGAAAATTGTATCCGCGTTCAAAATCCCATAAATGTGTATGACGAAAGTATATAAACACGAAAATGCAGTTTCTCTTGGTATTTTCTATCGATTAAAATTCCGATCTTGAAAAGTTCTTTGAAAAAATTCTATAGATAAAGCTTCGAGCGAATTTACAAGGCGAGAGGTTCAAGGAGAAAAATGATTTTTGGTAGAAACGTTGGCTTGAATGCGAAAAAGGTGAGAGGATAAGGTCTAACTTATAGGAGCATTATTTCAGCGAAACCGGAGCAACTAAAATGCATTTTCTTTTCCATATTTTTTAAAAATCTCTTCTATGACGAGTACTATTTATTTATATGTTTATTTATAATCCAGTAATTTTTATGAATATCGTAGAGCAAACTTCGTCTTTTCGGACCGTAACTTTCTTGTTTCTTTAAACATTTTACAAAAATTATATAATACGATTGAAAACTACTATGTTTTGAATCTCGGTTAATGATTTGTACGAATATCGAAGACGAAACTGAAGTAGTCAAAATCGTGTTAAAATAATCGTAATTTCCGAGACTACGTAACTACTACATGAAAAATGAAGCACGTACGAATCTTCTGACGTGTAAATGGTAATAAAGCGAAATCGGATATTTTCTAGGATAATTGCGACTCGACAGAAATGTTTTTAAAGAATTTTGATGTTTTAGAAGAAACTACGTATATGTAAATTGTCGTAGTTATAATACTCTGTCAAACTTTTAACCGTGTATAATTTAATGTATACACCAAGATATATTGTATAACAAATAGTAAATATTGTAGGAACAAGCGTGACTCTTATGTACTGTCGAACAGGACGAATCAAAACAATGATACTACTGACAAAGTACATTCGAGATCTTACTTCTTAACTTTACTTGTTCTAGCACTTAAGTTACGAACGTTAAACTAAGTAAAGTCGAGCTAGCGTAGGAGTTTGAATCATACAGGCGTGTATGCGAACGAAAGACAGAAGAGTTCCAAGTTCGTGCTCCAGAGTTTGCCGAGGGCCTTCAGTAATTTGCATAACGTCGCAAATACGTAATATAGAGGATAATCCTTAATAACTTCTCTACCAGGAACAATCTGCTTATCGTTGAGAGATAGACTGATAAAATTCTACCTAACTCGATATATTTACGTGTTAACGTGTATACGGATCGTTTCCTACTCTTTCATTCTGAGAATTAATTAATGAGAAATTTGTAAAATATAAAATAAATGTATGTATCTCCGGCAGATAAACTTAACAAACAGTTTGTTTAAAAGCTTTTATCTCTCGTGTTATACATACACGTATCTCAGTTCTAATTCAATTTACAGAATGAAATACTCGTCCTCGGAAATTTTTACGAGACATCTTCGTTTTCTAACGACAACGAGAACGACGACGAAAACGACGGCGACTTATGGGTCCGTTCTCAAGGAAAAGCTCTGGTTGGATGCATACACATGTCGAGCACGTATATTCCGCTAAGAGAAAAGTTTCTCTGTCTGTTCCGTGCATTTGCGTCTGTGGATTGCAGCTGTTGGTGCAACGAACGAGAAAGAGAGAGAGAGAGAGACAAAGAGAGAGAGAGAGAGAGAGAGAGAGAGAGAGAGAGAGAGAGATAGGTAGAGGTAGAAGATAGAAAAGGTATGAGGAGAAAAGTTTCCTAGGCATTTTCGCGTTGAGAAAAGCCGCAAGAGCTACGATTGCAAAGTGTCGAATACTTTGCAAGAACGATCGGAAGTCGAAATGTCGTAAGGCTTGAAGCCAACGTCAAAGCCGACGATCGACGAGCGCAGGAGCTGATCCGCTTATCGACAGGCTTACGTTGTACCTCTTTCTATCGTCAATTCGACATCTCGAGAAAATCTATATATATATATATATATATATATATATATATATATATATATATATATGTATATATACACACATGTATATATATATATAACGAGATTAACGATTTATTACATATATATATATATATATATATATATATATATATTATCTATAATTATAATATATATAAATTATATATTATATATATTATATATAAATTATAATATATATATATGATGTATATATATAACGAAACAAACGAACGAATGAGATACCTAAGAAACTTAAACTTCGATCAAAAATATCAAAAATTTTATTCTTTTTTTGCTCGTTAATGTCCATTCTTGATTATTTAAGAAAACAAAAAAAAAAAGAAATAAAAAGTCTTACATTATTGAAGAACAAAGGTAAAGAATTTAAAAACGAGTCTTTCGATAAAAAGTGAAAAGGAAAGCAAGAAGTTTAAAAGTGGTAGTCGGTGGTTCGATCGGCGGTTCAAACGATTCTTCTTTTTTCTTTCGCGAGAAGAGTGCCGAAAGCATCCTCTCGTTTCTCGTAAAATGGTCTCGTAAATCATAACGACTCGGAAATCGACAGTCGGACTTACCGTTGCGCGTTCTTCCATACTCTCGTAATTCTTATTCGACCGACGATAACTCATGACTCGGAAAACGTGCTCTGTCACGGCCATTATTTATTTTTTATTACGTTCAAACGTATCATTACCTGTATCATTAAACGTATCATATTGTACGATTGACAATTTATACAATATTTTTTTCGTCTTCGTAAAAAAGTATATTAAATTATACGAAATAATAATAATCCAATGTATTTGTTAATAAGAGAAAGAGAGAGAGAGAGAAAGAGAGAAAGAGAAAGAGAAAGAGAGACAGCCAGACAAAGACAGAGAAAAAGAGAGCGAGAAGGAAAGAAAGAGAACAGAGAGAAAGAGAGAGAGAGAGAGAAAGCTAGAAAGAGACAGAGAGAGAGAGAGAGATACACGAATTAACGCTCTTACAAAAAATATGCTTGCCATAAAATCGACGCAGTTAAGACTAATTAACGAACCAATCTCGAATTGGGAGAAATTGGTTAATGAATCTACGAGTAAAGCATCGGAATATCCACTCAACCATATCGAATTGTTTGTTACAAGATTCGCGAACCATCCCGTTCATTTGAACATGTTACTATTATCAATCAATTTCTATTTATTCTTCCCTTGCTAGTCCTTGAGAAAACTAATTCCAAAAGGAAGAAGAAGAAAAAAAAGAAAAGAGGAAAAAGAAAAAGGATGCATCTCAAGAGCGCTCGAGATTGGTATGGAAACTCAATTCCAAAATTTTATTCCAAATATTACCCCAGCTCGTATGAGAAAGCTCGTTTAACGAGCCATTAATATACAACGAGACAACGCAACGATTCTATGTTTTCGAGAAGGGATTTTGTCGTCCCACTCGAGAGTCTCTCGTAATTAGTTCTTTCGTTGAGTACCTTCCTCATTTAACCATAACACCTAACTTCTGATTAAAGTTGGCGTTATTAAAAACGAAGTTACTTTTGTTTTCCCGTTCTCTTTTTCTTTTTCTTTCTCAATTGTACATGTATCTCAATTGATTTCTTTAAGATCATTTTCAACGATCGATCATAAAGTTTTGGGCATAATTATGCATAACATGCTACTAGATCCGTCCTACGTTTAGTCCGAGCAGCACTTTAATGAAATAATTAGCAACGATCGATGTAAATTGAAATTGTCCGAATTGTGTCGCAGTCCAAATGCATTCGGTCAGAGAGGAAATCGATTGAATTGCTCATAAATCAACGGGGCCTCTAATTCGAAAAATTGATCAGGAAATAAAGCAATGAAGTTAATTAGGTGCAATGGAAATCGTTCTTCAGATTTTACTCGATATAAAGAGAAAGATTGAATAGCTTTCGAGAGGCCACGTTTGAATCCTGAGTAACGTAAGACAGTAAGAAACGCTCACGATGCATGCCGGAACTCGCGCATCTTTTATTCACGATGCCAGCGACTCTCGAACGCGATATACCTACGTATACTTCCGCGAGATTCTTCACGTCAGATTTGAAGATATACACGTATTTATACGTGCCATAAAAGAGAACAGAGGTCTTGGTTCGATGAGATTTTATAGCCCTTTTTTCACACTTCTCTCCCCCCTCTGGTTCCCCAGCATTCCAAATTTTCCCGATAAAATCGCTCAAATTTACGATTCCCTATGATTCAACATTCTTTTCAGTGTTTTATACTCTCGCAAGCTTTTGCCAAACAAGAAATAAAGAGTCTCGGAAAAAAACTAGGAACTACGACGTTATTTTTGACAAACCTATCAACGTCGTCCTTTCCACTTTTCATCTTTTTTCTTAATACTTATATATATATATATGTATGTATGTATGTATGTATGTATGTATGTATGTATGTATATGTATGTATGTATGTATGTATATATGTATGTATGTATATAAAACAAGAAAAAGAGAGAAAAGAGAAGAAGAAAAAAACAAGCTATTACTCATACGACTATCCATAAATTTCACTGACACGTGATTCACATTCTCGACGAATAAACCGAATTTATGGTGAATACGATCGATCTTCTTAAAACGACATCGATAGCTTGCACGTACGGTTCGTCGAAGTAATTAATTAAACAGTTATTATTCGTCGACAACTGTATGCACTTTCGTGATATCGTGCGCACATTGCAAAACGGTATTTCAATGTGGGCGTAGGTTTAATCGATCGATGAAACGTCTAAAATTCATCTCCCGCGTTTGCATTGACGGGAGAATGCTAACAATGTTTCGTTGGATCGATGCAATGCCGATATTCTGAATAATTAAGAAAATCATTATATTATCATAAAAAAATTATATTGTATATCAAGAATGTTCAAATTGAATAGTGTTGAGAGTCATGTAGAAATGTTCACATATTTAGAAAAACCAAAGACAGGAAAATATTATATTTGATTGGAAAGAAATTTTAAGTGATGCTTTTTCTAATATTTTTATTGAAAATATCATGCTTCACTCGTTAGAATAATTGTTGCTCATAAATCTTTTAACAATTTTAATAGCTCTTATTTTTTTTAACCTTTACGAATGTAATTTTAGATATTTAAACATGCTGTAAAATATTACTAATTTTTACAATTTCTTGTTCTAGTTAGAGAAAAAATTGTGAAATAAAAAAATCGAAAAAAATTCTTTCCTTTTAAAACAAAAAATATTCAGAAAGCAATTTATTAAACATTTCTATATGAATTATTTGAAAAATCGATTATCGAACAAAGTGCCGCAAAGAAAGTGATAAAGAGCCGCAATTTAGCCATATGTGGGATATATAATATATTTACATATTTATAATATATATACACACACATATACACACATGACTTCGTAATACAATAAAATTCGAACCAATAAGTGTAAAATTTGATAACCTATCGGGAAAAGATAATTCGATAAAAAAAAAAATCGAGTCTCAATTTTGTCGGTTGGTCAAGCTTAAATGAGAAAATCAATGAAAGTTTCTACACGAGCCAACCAACCACCGATGTGTTCGTTCGCTCCTTCTCGTAACTACGTTAAAATAATATTTGCCTACGAGGTCGTCGTTTTGAACCGACGAGCAATATACGAGGGTTCTTGTAATGGCGAACGAAAGCGACTCGTTAATCACTACTATTCTAGGGCTAACAAAATGGTTGCATCGTTTTTCATCGATGAAAATCCTTTGTTAGTATCCAAAATTCGAAATTAGTATGTCTAACTGAAAAGTGAAATAATTATGACTTCGGTCAAAAGGTAAAAAAGTTATTTCGTTTTCTTCGAGTTCAAGGCAACCAGTCGTAAAAATAAATCGTCTTCGTTTCGAAGTTGGAGAAATATATAGCCAGAAGGAACTCGAAGCGTCGCTCCGGAAACCGCACCGTTTTAAGATCTACGGATCTACGAGAACTTGAAGTAGGTATTCTTTTTTATGCAACACAATTTCGTGGAAGTAACACGCAGTTCGTACTTTCGTTCTCTCCTCGATTTCGCGATTCAGTCTGGCGATTCTGTATAGGTTTGCACGAGCACGAAAAAGCTTTTTCGCTTTCTAGAACTAATAAACAAGTAAAAAAGTAACTTTCGCCGTGAAACGAATGCTTTGACCAACAATACGATATTGAGAATCAAAGATTCAATTTGTTTTAAATAATACATCCCATAAATTTATAACTCAACGATATTCTATGTTTCTATGTTGTGAACTATCTCAAAGATTAACGTCAAATTCGAAATTGTCCAAATCCATAAAAGCCATCGTAAACCCTTTTCAAGTAGACTTTTCGTAAACAAGATATATGATGTATACGAACTATAAAAATCATTCCAACAATACTAATCCATTTGGAACATTATCAAGAATATACACTGTCCTCTGTATTCATAACTCATAACCAATAAGCATAGAACGAGATTTCATTTACATATGTCGATCGTCATTAACCAAATATCCCACGTATTTAAATATTAATGGAAATATTGAGAGTTTCGAAATACGTTCACGATTACGTAAACAAAATTTATACCCAGCTACCTTTATTTATTTATTTATTTATTTATCTATTGGTATGTTTATCTATCTAATAATCATCAGACTGAAATATATCGAGAGAGAAGAAAGGAATAACATCCACAGAAAAGTAAAAATAAACATTCGTGTAGCTTATAGAGACGATTTAAACACTTCAAAATAGTCCAAAAGTTCTAATTTTCTATACTTTGGAGATGCGACAAAGATGAAGTTAAATTAAAAATTCAATATTCAGCATCGCAATTATCCTCAGCGGCGATGTCCGAAGAGCAGATTGCTCGGAATCATACGAGCGAAAAACTTTATTTTCCAAGTGGCACTGAACGCTTGTCCTAATTCCATCTCCTGCTCAACTCGGTCGAACGTTTTTTTTTTTTTTTTCTTTTTTTTTCCCCCTTTTTTTTTCTTCTACGCTCTCCTTATTTTTCCTGTCGAGTACTACTAGCGTCATTGTCGCAAAAGTAGCTCACAAAATACATGAGTGCATTCCAATCTGAGCTTTGCTAATGCTTTCCCGGAATTAAGCTCGAACCTCCCCTTATTCTTAATTTGATTATCGGAAGACCGTGCGAGAAAGAATTATTCCGAGTTCGTTTGATCGAAGACCCTTTTAAATTAACTGATCTTGATGAATCTATAATTTCTTTGATTTCATTTAGAAATTTGATTCATCTAAAAAAGATGATATATAGATTATTATTATTATTATTATTATTATTATTATTATCATTGTTGTTGTTGTTGTTATTGTGATTATTTTCCTCGTTAATATATTCATGATTTTCTCGGTAGAGTATCTTTTCATTATTAATACGAATCGATCAATAGCGATGCGTACTTCACTAAATTGCTGCTGAATCATTATTTTTTACGTATATGATAATATGGAAATAGTGAGTAAAATAGAGATAGCGTTTATGAGAATTCGTGAAATATCGAAACGAATTTACGTTGCTGTGCGTTCGCGTACGCACGATCGATCGATTCGTACCAATGTTAAAATACATAGGTATGTGTACGCATACATTGGTAGTTCGATGCGTACGCGAATTTCGAACAGCCGATAAAATCGGTAGTCCAGTCGCGTTATCCACTTAAGCGCCAGGACAGCGCAACACCAAATTGAAGTTTCGAATTAAACCGTCCGGATGATCCGTCTCGTCTCGTGGACGCGGCTTTGCTCTCTCTCTCTTTCTCTCTCTCTCTCTCTCCCTCTATTTCTCTCTTTCTCTTTCTCTTTCTCTAAAGCTCGTTTGCAATTTCAGTAGCCAGCAAATATGTCCACGTCCGGTTCGCACGGGTTTAGAGTGAATGTATAAATCCTTTGGACTAATCTGCCACATTCCTTGGTCTTCGTCCTGCGAAGGGAATAATATCTTCTGGAAATACTTGCGAAATTACTCTCCTCTAACTCAAATTCGATATACTCCTGAACGTCAGCTAGACTTTTAATTGCCCTTGAAATCCATGGAGAAAACTCGAAATATCGCATTTCTTAATTCCCGTCGAGAGGTCACGTTTATCGAACCTTTCCTGATTTCACGAAAATATCTCGGTAATCGTATTATCTCGTAAAAGAGAAGTCTGTTGGTAATTTTCAATGGCGTAGCGACATAATGTCTCCCCAAGTTTGCCGAGAGAAAGAGAGAGAGAAAGAGAGAGAGAAAGAAAGACAAGCAGAGAGAAAGAGAGAGAGAGAGAGAGAAAGAAATTTTTTTCCATCGGAAATGCATCTTGCGAGCGCGCGTATAAAATAAATACATTCCACACACGTCCCATGAGTTTATCTCACGAAAGAGAAGGTCCGACATATTGGGATCGTGCTAGTCACCTAACCACGTTTATGTACCTTCTGCGTCGACTTACTTCAGCGAAACGAAAGTCTGCCTTCTCCTTCCTATTCTACCGTCTCTTCTTGAATTATAATGCGAGTACTTTCGAGGAAACCACTTTACTTGCCTTAATATTATTCGATTATGATATCGTGCTATCCTCGAAACCACAATCGTCTGCACTTATAATCTAGTTATTTTTAAGTCCTTTATATCCTTCACAATATTATCCATCTTCTCATTGTTCCAGGTGTCGGATGAAACAATGGAGAAGAGATCTTCCACCAACTTCCGTCATAATCACTTTTCATAACGAGGCCAGATCAACGTTGTTAAGAACCGTAGTCAGGTAAGTTCTCTCTTAATCATTTATATTTTTGTTCTTATGGAAATTATATCGAACGAACGAATGTTTCGATATAATCGATTTTAAAGGATAGACGAAAAGGAAAAAATAAAGTTTCTGCTATATACGAGTAACTCTAGAAAAGTGAAGAAATTCAGAGTGCCGGCCGATGGAATTTTCTAATCGTCGTTCCATCGTTCCATCGCGTGTCACGAGTGCTATATCCGTTCAAAGTAGGCGAGACATCGAGATCCTTTTCAAGCCTCTCCTTCTCTCTCTTTCTCTCTCCTTCTCTCTCTCTCTCTCTCTCTCTCTCTCTCTCTCTCTTTCTCTCCTCCGCCTCCTCCTTCTCCTTCCTCTTCGTTCCACGAGTTTCTGGCATCGAGCATAAATCAGAGATTTTTCTCATAACTCGGTCTCGTATTAATTAAAACATTTTTCCATCTACGAGACCGGAAGGAAAAGAGATGAAGGAGAGTTTTGGTAGTCAAGAGTCGGCAAGTTCTTGCAGAGGTTGAACCAAGAGGCGTAACGGAGCCTTAAATTTATTTAAGGCGACCATATAAATCGACCGTTCGAATTAACGAGAATTCTTAATTACTTTCCTTTTCTTTTTTTTTCTTTTTTTAGCGTACTCAATAGAAGCCCCGAGCATCTGATCAAGGAGATCATATTGGTCGATGATTTTAGCGATCATCGTGAGTACTTCGGCTAGAATTTTTATGTTTATTTTTTTTTTTTTTACATATATGTCTACGATCGGAAAAATTTGTTTACACGAATTCCATTCATCGTTTCAGCTGAAGACGGCGAAGAACTGTCAAGGATTCATAAAATACGAGTGATCAGAAACGAAAAAAGAGAAGGTTTAATGAGATCGAGAGTTCGAGGCGCCGATGCGGCCACTGCTAGCGTTTTAACGTTTCTGGACTCTCACTGCGAGTGCAACGCTGATTGGTTGCAACCCCTTTTAGAAAGAGTAGCAGAGGACCCAACGAGAGTTGTTTGTCCTGTAATCGACGTTATCAGCATGGATACGTTCCAATATATCGGTAATTTGCTTGCCTCTATTGTCATTGAAAAATTACTCTCGCTTCAAGTTCGAGTGGCCATGAAGTACACGTATTGTTCGTTAAAAAATGAAAACCATCGAATATAGTTTGAAATTGACTTCGATGATAATCGATGAAAAATTAAATAAAGAGCGGGAATTTCAATACTCTTTGCTAAATGAACGTGGAATGTGAAAAACCAGTTTTTCGAGAAATTTCGAGTCTCTGTATCGAAAAAATTGGATCAATAAATTATTTGTCTGTAATAGGTGCATCGGCAGATTTGAGAGGAGGCTTCGATTGGAGTTTAGTTTTTAAATGGGAATATTTAAGCCAAGCCGAAAGACAAGCACGACAAAAGGATCCAACGCAAGCAATCAGAACGCCGATGATAGCTGGTGGATTATTCGTCATCAACAAAGCTTATTTTGAGAAACTTGGAAAATATGACACCCAAATGGACGTTTGGGGTGGTGAAAATCTTGGTGAGACAATTTAACAATTCTCTTTAATTTCGTTTTATTTCGAAATCCCTACAAACTACACGATTATCTGTTCAGAAATATCCTTCCGTGTATGGCAATGCGGTGGCAGTCTGGAAATTATTCCATGTTCTCGAGTGGGTCATGTCTTTAGAAAACGTCATCCTTATTCATTTCCTGGTGGTAGTGGGAATGTTTTCGCACGGAACACGAGACGTGCCGCAGAAGTATGGATGGATGAATATAAACAATTTTATTATAATGCCGTACCTCTTGCACGGAACATTCCTTATGGAAAGTAAGTAGATTACTTCGGAAATCTATATTAAAGATCAAAATTCGTTTACATGTTCTATCGATATCTTCTCTAATCCTTTTATTGCTTTTCAACAGTATTCAAGACAGAATGGAACTGAAACGAGAACTGGGCTGCAAGCCCTTTATTTGGTATTTGAAACACGTCTATCCCGAATTGGTGATCCCTACGAGTGAGGGTGGTCCAGGAGGATCTCTGAAGCAAGGCACGGCTTGTCTGGATAGCATGGGCCATTTGCTAGATGGAAACGTTGGTTTATATCCCTGCCACGATACCGGTGGCAATCAAGTACGTAACAGTACGATGCATTTAACGAATGTAACGAAGTATTTTCTTCAATTACTTTCTGGGAAAACGAACGTTGTCCAAACGTTTGAACACCTAATAAATTACTCCTTTCGATTTGATTCTACTCGTCCAATTTTTCAAAGTAGATTCTTCTTAGAGAGATACCACGTTAAAATTCGTAGTAATACCTACGCGTTATAAATCACGAAAGAGCGTGACACGTTACTCTGTTCGTAAGTCGTACGCTCGGGGCAAATAAAGCTATATATACATATATACACACGCATATATATATATATATATATATATATATATATCTGGTTTATATGTATACAAGCGATTATTTCTCTAAGTATTAAACATACAAAAAAATGTTTTAGACGAATGTTGCATGATATCAAGGGGAACACATCGCAACGATTATTATTTCACTTTACGATAATCTTACAGGGCCATGTAAACGTTACATTTACATTTTTATATAGAACCCTATATTTTTTATTATATATCTTTCATCAAAGACTGTTTTCAAAACACTACTTACATTATATATTTTCTACAGATCATTGTTTAATCATTTATCTTCAAATTTAGCATTAGCGTTATCTAATGTATCCTACATCATGATGTATTGGGTTGGACTTTATGTGCTTCTAGCGAATTGTCGAAAAATAATCGAATTGACCCAAATCGATGAAAAATATATGAAAATATTCTTAATAATGGACATGAAAAAGCGTGCTAATGTCATTGGCACATCAATTTTAAAGACAGGACAGAAACGATCTAATAGAACAGAACAAAACAAGATTGAAAAAAACAAGAAAGGTTCGACTTACTTCGACTCGAGCGAGTCGAGTCGGGTCGAATCGGATTAGATTTAGGTTCGTTTAGTTTATGCGCGTCTGGAGTCTTGTTTGGGGTTTCGTCTGTAATTTTGTCTAGGATTTTTTCCACAATGTCATTCATAGGTTTAATTAGAGTTTTCTCTGCGACTTCATTTACGGTTTTACCTAGAATTTTGTCGGTTATCTTTGACTATCTTCGGATATCAAAGATAATCGAAAATATTTGAAAATACATAAAAATTGCCACTATCTTTGGCTGTTCTATCTCAGCTGATTCAATCCACTCGTATTGGAAACCTTCCGATTCAACCTTTTTTGTTCGATTTGATTTCATCCTATTTTGTTTTCTCTTGCCTTTAAAATTAATGTCCTTCCATTTATACATCCTCCATTATTAGCAATACATTTATATATTTTGCATCGACGTAGCACAATTCCATTGCTTTTCCTTTAAAAATATACAAAGTCGGATCGAATTATGTTTCTATCCGCGAAATACATCGGATAATGCTAATGACAGGTTTATACTAAATTTAAAGTTTAATGACTCATATAAAATATAGATAGTGTTTCGAAAATAATTAAATATCAGCGATAAGGTAAAAAATATAGAATTCTATTTATAAATTTAAACATAATCTTCGCAGGGCTTTCCGTGATTATTTCAAAATCTATTAATTATCGATATGATTGACATCGTACAACGTTAATATGAAACATTTTTTCCATTTTTAACACATAGGAAAATTATTGAGTTTATATATTTAAACCTGTCACACTGTATATCAGTTTCATCGAGATTTACGAGCGAAAGAAGCAATATAGTTTTATGATTTATGATCGATTAGTTTTTCACTAGCTGAAACGATGCATTATAGGATTCGTGGATAGTGAAAATTTTGATCGAGGATGAAAAAAAACGAATGATAAGATATAAGTTTAAAGGACTATATTATGAACAATTTGATCATTTCAGGAATGGGGCCTTACCAAGGATGGTCTGATAAAGCATCACGATCTTTGCCTGACGTTACCACTTTACGCGAAAGGTACGACGCTCCTCATGCAGGTTTGCGACGGCAGCGAAAATCAGAAGTGGCGACACTTGGAAGGTGGTCTCATAAGGCACTCTAGGATTCCCGTCTGCGTGGATTCCAGATATCACGCTCAACGTGGAATCACCGCGGAGAAATGTGATTCTAACGCGGAAACGCAGAGGTGGCATCTCTACAATCACACTCACTAACTTCCATCGTCCTCTCGATGAGAACAATCACCTTACTCGACCGCGTAATAATACGTCTCTCGTCCCACGAGTTCGCCAAATCTTCCAAAGGATCGATTGTTTCGTCCGTTCGATCGTTAAAACGAACACGCGAGACGAATTCGTCGCAGAGAGAAGAGAGATTTTCCTTCTCCGTCTTTTTCTTCTTCTTCTTCTTCTTCTACTTCTTCTTCTTCTTCTTCTTCTACTTCATCATCATCTTCTTTGGGCCTAGAAAAAATCGTCGTTCTTGAAACGAATCACGGACCATACTCTCGGTTTTCTTTTTCTTAAACCAATCGATACGATGACTCCGAATTTTTTATATTATAAAACGTGCTACATGATATAAAAAAAAAAGAAAAAAAGAAAATACAATAAAAAAAAAGTGTAAGGACTTCGCACGTTCCCATCGAATTTCCCTGAACAATTTGATTTGCGCGTATACTTAAATGTGTAATGATCTCGAAATACAATCGCTCGAGCGATTACTTCTTTGCATTTATTTTCAAAATATATATTTTCTTTTACCTTCTTTTTTTTTTTTTTTTTTTTAAGTCAGATGTTACTTCACTATTATTGTATTTTAATATAGAAGATACTTGACGAGAGATTTTGCTTATGAATACCAATTTGAGATTATAATTTTACTAGTACATATGTTATATAAAACGAAGAATCGATAGAGCAATGTGTATACGTTCTGACACGAGGTAACTCTAGGTTCGATTATTAATATTTTAATGTTTTTTTTTTTTCCTTACTCTTTACTAGTCATTCGCGATGTTATATCTACTTTCCACAAGTTTTATTTTTTATTGTAATCTATCAAAAGATGCATGCGTGGAGGAATGAGGATATTATTTCTTACAGCTTGACGATTATCGATGATCGACGATAGGTCGTAGATCGATTCGAGAAGCATTTTAGTCACATCTTTACGAGTCTGAAAAATTCATCTACGCTGCGTCCGTTCTCCTTTTCTTTTTTTTCTTCTTTTCTTTTCTTTTTTTTTCATATATATATATATATACATACATAGCAGATTTTAATCAATTTTTAGAGCGTTCGGTCGCATCGAGATTTTTTGTCTCCAATCCGTAAGATTGGAATCGTGAGACAAAGCGAATGTTTCGACTCCACGCTTTATGATTCTCGATAAAGAGATTTATTTTTGTAAGAAATTATATATGTATTTACTTGGTTGTGCGAACGGATGGGAATCGCGATACGCTTAGCGTGTAATAATTTAACACATTGCGGACCGATCGATCGATAAACTATATAATTTCGTTCGGATCTCTTCGGTGAAACGTATAGAAACAATTAGTATAATTAATTATTACAAAGACATCCGCAATGCGTTAAATGAAAAGGCGAAAGTACATATACACGGTGACTTATATAGCAATATGATGCAGTTCTTACGATTTAGGCAGATCGGCATGTGAGATGGCTTTTTTTATGGCCTCGACTTTTCGCCGATAACTGATTATAACTGCCGCCGTTTTTGCGCCGGATTCGCATCTATCGGAGGTTTGAAATTTAATATTGTACGATATTGCGCGCTTTGCATTGAGCTTTTGTATGATATTGCGCCCATCCGAATGTCATCTTCAATGTTGACAACAATGTAGTCGAAAATGTTTGTTGGGAGATTGTTTTTTTACATATTGATACTTTAAATAGGTAATAACATGTTTTAGTGTAGATATTATAAATGATCGATATGTTCTTGCAAAATGGCAGACAAAAGATAACGAACGTTCGTTAATAACAAGTATATTGTACATCTAAATTAGAGAATGAGAATACGATATTAACAAGCGAATGCATTATACACGCCTGCGTACTCGTAACATTATCATCCAAATTTTATATATTATCTTTAAGTTTAATTTTTAATTTTTATTCCATAAAATTTCAGTTTTTACATTTTTACTAGATGAGATTTGCGTTTATCAAGCGTTTAACTCTAAAAAAAAAATTATTATTGAAATATTAATGAACAATTTATATGAATCGTAATGTTACGTGTATGTTGGTTGTGTACATACATAGATGTAGACGAATTCCGTGCGTCTGTTTCATATTTAAGATACACTCGCAAAGTGAAAATGTGGTAGACGCGCGTACAGGTGCAAGAATTGTAGGATTCGTGATAAAAGTTGGGCCCTAGGGTGTTCTGGACTGGGATTCGAACCTGGGTCTTTCGCTTTCCGGCCAATTCCATTCTCACGAATGCCTACTTTATTAGAAATGGAGATGATCACTCCCATAGAATTATACGAAAAAGACCTTGTAAATAATTTCATATATTCTATTAATTAATTATCTTTCTCCCGTCCTAACTTCTCGAAATAATACTTCTTTGCTATAATAAAAGATACGGATACTTTTTCTCTTTGCTTCCGTGCATGACGAACGAGTTGAAACTATAAAGTTTCTCTACCATAATTACGCTGATACTTGTAAATAAACCTTATCACGTGAAAATATAAATATAAATTAATGAAGAAACGGAACATTGTACTTTCCAAGTCTATAAACTGTACGATAACAATAACAAGAAAATTCGAAATTAAGTTAAGATAATAAGTAATCAGTCAATGTTAACATTCGTATCCTATAAAATACCTTTGTAATTGATGAAGAAACATTGTTACAAGTAAAATACGAAGGCTGTATATTGAACTATTCCTTACGTATTGTTATTTGCGGTTTCTTCTGAATCGTTAGAAAAATGAATTTTTCTATAAGAGAGTGTGATCGTAATCGAATATTTCGGAGAAATTACGAATGTTCTAAAGACGATTAGTGCATATTATAAACAAAATAAAATCACTATGATTTTATAATTCAACGTCGCATATGTCGAAAAAATAATTTCGTTTAAATTAAAATTGCGAAATTGTCCTCAATATCATCTTTTTGTTTTACATAAATTAATTTCTTTTCAAAACATGAAAATCAATATTATCCTCTATCCTATTCGCAAATGTATAATTATTACATATGCATAAATGTATACATACATATACATACATACATACATATATATAAATATATATAAATTTTATATATATATTTATATGGATATATATATATATAAATATATACTTAAAATATATATAATATATGTATATAAATATATATATATATATAAATGTAGGATAAAAATAATATTATAGCAATTCTAGGCAAAGTTTTTCTAATAAAATTATAAGACACTTCTGCAGAAACATTTATTATAAAATTGATTTAGTTAAAGATCTTACATGTGCAATCTATACACCCATCAAAGTCTCTATTACAATTTCAAATATTTCTCCTTGGCTATGTTTTTGCATTATGTTTCTTCATTCCTTTCCTAATCTTTTTCTTTAGTTCATCGATATTTATTTCTGTACTTTTTGCATTATTCTCTACTGGTTTTTCCTCTGGTGGAATAAACGCCTGCTCTCTGCGTTCTATCCTTCTCTTTTTAGCTTCTTCGTGTCTAGCCTCTTGTTCCTTCTTCTTCTTTGCTCTCTTTTGTTCTTCCTTTAAGAAATATTCTCCAGACATAAGCTGTTTATCAAGTTTGCTCTCTTGCTGCGGCGGTGGGAACGGAGTATATGGTTTCTTCTCTTTCTTCTTTCTTGGTTGTTTTCTCTTACTAACATTTTTACTATTAAACTTAGGTAAAAATCTTTCCCAGTTTTCATTCTTCAATTTGGGATCTTTCGCTAATTCTCTTTTTATCATTAACGCTTTTATATTATAAATAGGATGAATATTTTTCATAGTATCTTCAGCAATACGTCTCACCTGTTGTAAACCTTTATAAGGTCCTAACGCAGAGACTGTTTGTCCCTGAACTAACACATAACAATTTGTTAATAATTCTATTGATTTCAACGTACATCCATTTGGTCCAATTAACCTTTGTCGTCTTTTAACAAATTTTTCTTTATTTCTTACAAAGGAAGAAATTTTTATAATATCGGAACCAATATTATCTTCCAATACTCTCACTGCTTGTTCGAAAGGAACCGATCTAGACATGAGTTTTATCATATCCCTTGCTTTTACAACGATATAAGGATCCCAAGTCTTTCTTGTCGTTTTGACTGTCATACTACCTTCAACGAGATCTAACTCTGCTTTAACTGCATATTCGTCTAATGCTTTCTGTACCAGAGGCCAATGTTCTTTTAAATATTGTTCTCTATATTTTGGAAATAAAGTAGCGAAAGAACTTTCCTCCAAAAGACGATGTGGATTATCTTCAGGTTTGAATGCTGGAATTTTCAACGACCAGGCATTATCCACAGGTCCACTCACTTTCGAAACTTCTTCTGATTCTTTGTCACTCATTTTTTACAGTAAACTTTATAATAATTAAAACATTATACTAAGTATTTTATTTTCAATCGAAATCCACGTAGGATTTTTATAGGTTATAATTCGTATTCTTTAGTATTCGATTATAAATTAAATTTTTATATATAATAAAACTAGCTATAAAAATAATGTTTCCTTTTGTACTATTTTACGTTTTCTCGAGAAAAATGATAAAATACGTGATTTTATATAAACGAAAAGGACACGCGTTTTTACGTACGAATAGTCCCATGAGCGCCACGTATCAATGTATGTCGTAAACATACTACCATTCTCCGATGATATGAATATAATATTTTGTATATAAACTATATATACGTTTATTCCTAAGTAGAAAAAAGCGTAAAATTTAACATATATAATAGCAACGTATTACTTTAAATTGTTATTATGTATAATGTATGTTATATTTACCATATGAGTAATGAAATTTATATCACAACTATCGGTAAAACAGTACTCGACATAACAGTTCCCAAAAAATTTTAAACTTTTCATGGCGCGAATCGCGCGTGTGCGCACGTGTACGGATCATACGTTTATAATGAAAAATTGAAAAAGAAATATAATTGTTCAGTTATTTAATTAACTACTTTTTATAGATATTCGTCAAATTAAAAAATATATGCATAATTTTATGTTTATGTAATTATTTGTGCAAGTTATCAGTCAATATTTTTTAGTGAATATATTTTCTGAGGTTAAGTATATACTTGTACGACTAATAAAAATTCATTTTAATTTAATACATGATTAATGATTTAAATTTTGATGAAAGCATGATAATATCTCTGACAAACACGGTTTGCTGTGTGATCCAGAAAAAAAATATATATATAGATAATAGAACCTCAAGTATACTCAGTATTTTGGTTTAGTTTCTTTCTTTTTTTTTTTTCTTTTTTTTTAACATCCAACGAACATTTGGCTTTAGGCACTCTTTTTTATGTTTGAATGTATTTGAACTGCAGACTGTACCAGTGTCACACATGCCTTTTTATGTACCATTAGTCTCCCTTTATATTTTAACCCCTTTGAAAGGGGTAAAGGGCTTCACCCCTTTACACATAAAAAAGGGATAGCTGTTAAAAAAGGGTGTTGCAGCTGAAAAAGTATAGGCCTATTTTAATAGATATATTATGTTTGAATAAATGGTAATATTATGTAAAATTAAGTATTTGGTTTGTCAATCTATATTTTTTATTATTTTTTATGTAATTATTTTTTATATGAAAAAAATTTTTTAATTAAGACAAGATCACAAATACTTCATCTCCTTTGGATAGAAGTTGTTGGGACAATATTTTTTCTTGTATACAGTCAAAATCCATCGAACCACACCCCTTTGGCTATGGGATTTGGAATATTCGTTCGGGGCATGCTCCGTCTCATAGCCAATACAGATCTTTCTGTAGTGGATGCCGTCTCTCTCCTATACTCTTGACGGAAGCTCTACTCCTAGGGATTGGGAGATGGGTTCTCGTGATTGGTCAGGGGAACGTAGTCTACCACCAGCTACGTTGCTGTTTAAAAGGGGTTGTTCAGTTCTCCGTTGGCAGCCGTTGCCTTTAGGTCATAGTATATCTTTTCATCAATCAGTGAACACATATTGTTGAAGTGTTGAATAATATGAATTTTAATGGATTTAACAGTAGTAAGTTATTATATTAGTCATAAATCAACATTCTCATAAAGTGTGTCTCTTTTACAAATTACATATTCAATCAAACGATACTTATATTACATATTTACATTATTTATTTCATATACTTTTTTTCTTATCATATTATTATATTTTATTCTAATATCATTTTTATATATTTACATATCTTTAACTTTTATCAACTTGATTATTATTATTCGTTTCGAATCAAATTATTATACAAATATTTATTTTATATTTTTAACATACAATATACAATTAGCAATATTACTATCCATTACAGAAGACTGATTCTCTATCCCTTTGACATGCAATCCTTTAGGGTACCCTTTTTGTGAGTTACCCTTTTTTTAGCCACCCTTTTTTAAGATACCCCTTTTCAGAGGTATCCCTTCCTCAATTCTTTCCCCACCATCAGAGATTTTACCCTTTTTATTTGGACCAAAAAATATTGTCGTTTTTCTTCACAATGTCTGTATCTCTTTTTAAATATCAATTTTTTATGGCAAGGATTTAGTTGTTTGAATATGGTATTTCAATAATATAAATTATATTCACTTCTTTTAAAAGTATTCCTTTCAGTTGCCTTTGTTTCTTGTCTATAGCTATATTATATCAAATAGTGGACAATAAATTTTCCTTCTTCAAAAGGGTGTGTGCTAGAGTTAAAAAGCACGGATCAATTTAAGCTTTATTCTTATTCGATGTTAGAGGCATGGCAAGGGGTGGAGCTTACTTTCCCTTCCATTTTGCATCGATATGAGAAGAAGCTAAAGGGTAGACAGTCTTGCGTAGAAGTTGAATGAAAGAGGATATTTTGCTTAAATGACAGCATCACCATTCCCATTTAAACTTGTTATTTAATAGTATATAAAATTGCAGTGATTTACTTCTAAAATCTTTATAAATGTATTTTTATATAGTACTGAAGTATCAAACCAGATAAATCAGAATAAATGTGCTCAAGTGAAAGTGAAATTTTATTATAGTACTACAAACTGTGATATGTGCAAAGTGAAAGATAGTAATTAAAAAAAAAATAACTGATGAAGATTAAAAAAAAAAAATAAAAAGATAATGCAACTGATAATATAATCTACGTATGATGATATTTTAAAAATATGAAAAGTACACACAGATTAATTATTACAAATATTTTATTTCAATATAATTTTATTAAAAATAATATAATATATAATCGATTTAAATTTGAAATTTGTTACGTATCAAAAATCTCGTATGATAACGTTATCGCAAGCGATATTAGCTCTTTCATATTGACTTCACACAGTTATCTCGATAGTTCAAAAGAACGCTGCAAGATGCCGCAGTAGAGTATTCATTGTTTTAATACGAGGTTGCAGATATTTATTTTTTATGAAAATTGTTTAATGATTATAATTAACAAGTAAACATATACTATTATTTTATAAGCAAACATATAATATTATTTTTAATAGTATTATTTTAAGCATTTTACTACATACGTACAATAAGATAATTATATTATTGACTTACCAAATGGAAATATCCATTTAAAAAATACGATTCATAGATCCTTAAGGAATCATTTAAACACATTAATAATCACATAGACATCTTTTCGTATGAAAAAAAAAACTCGGATATATCAAATGAAGAAATGTTTTCGAAATTGTTCGGAAAAGTCGAAATTCTGATTGTGAGAATAGAGATAAGCGCGAATAAATTTACCCCTCAGTCTATCCCCTAGAATCGTTTCGTCAAAAGCCTGCTTACCTTTGTTCGCTGTTTCAGAACGTCGACGCGTTTTCGACAAAGTCTGCACGTTCAGCAAAAGCGTGTTTGCATTTCTCTCCCTTTGGGACATCGTCTCCGGCGCGCAATTCCGAAAAGCCGATTTCAATTCCGTTTCCTTTTACAGGGAAAAAGAAATCTCGAGTGGCTGACATGGTTCAAAGAGAGATAGAGAGAGAGAAAGAAAGAGAGAGAGAGACAGAGAGAGGCAGCGAGGGTGAATTCACCCTGGGATTAGGAGAATCGCGTAGACAGGAGCCGCAACACGCGCGACTATCCCAAGGACTCCCTACATCCTCGAGAGTCCCATTGCATCGATCCTTCTCCATCAGCCTTCTTTGCTTATCTCGACTTGTTCCGTGATGCTGAAGAAACCATGAATCGGTGAGTGACAAGAATTCTAGTACTTCTTTTTACGATTTTCAATATTTTATACATACATATAATTTGTGATTGATCAGCTTGAGTTTATAATCGGATAATTTAATTATTTTTATATTATTATTATTGTGTGTTTTTTTTTTCATTTTATTATTACCATTAACAGTATGTTCGAGTAAGGAATAAAGAGAAATTCGAATTCTCATTGAGATTCCTTCGTGTGTAACGTTACTAGATGGTATAACGATGAGCTTCGTTTCCGTCTCCGGTCTTCACAATTTTCGCCCCGTCAACTCCATTCTTCCGCGCTCTGGCTCCGTATGTCTTGCCTCCTTCACGTCCTAGACGTGAACGAAAGGTTCAGAAATCCTAGTTATACGAGGTTCACGTTCTCAATGTGTCTGAGTATCGGAAGGATAGTTGAGAGAATAAAAAAGAAATTCCTCAGCATTTAATTAGAAATGAATTAAAAGAATTTTGATCGTTTGAAATTCGTTCGATTCGAGAATGTAACAGAGTAGAGTAAGGATAGGGAATACTATCGATTCTGTGCGGACAACAAGCAACTGAGAATTTTTCTTAAGGAAAAAAGAAAGAAAAACGTTTTACGAGCGACAAGGAACGACCGAAGAGTCTTCTCTTTCTATCTCTTTCTCTTTTTCTTTCTCTCTCTCTCTCTCTCTTTCTCTCTTTTCTTGCTCTAGGATACGGAAGATGCTTTTCGCCCGATATTTTTCATTCCTCGTGTGCAGCGCATAAACACATTTTTATATGACACAGGAGTTGATGTATCTTTCCCTCTCTGGGATCCTGGCTCTCGGTTGGAATAGAAGCCTTTGTCCAGGGTGCCGTCCGTGCTTTTTGATATTCTGTCGGCGCCTTCGTCCTTTCGGGACGTTCCATGCCACCCTCGATTTCTCTTTCTTCCTCTTCCTTCCTTTCTACCCTTGCATATATCCTTCGAGGGCGGCGTCCTCCATCGTTACTTTTCCGAAGTAAAAATCATCCTTCCAGTCTGAGAGAAAGAGAGAAAGAGAGAAAGAGAGAGAAAATTCGAAAGGAGTTTTCAGAAGAATCGCGATTCGCGAATTTAAAGGGACAGACGATCCAATTCGATCCCTTATTTTGCCCCCTTTCGAGCGTAACGCGTATCTAAAGGAGAGAGCCGTTCGGCTTGCTTTGTCGCTAAAAGATTCGTTGAGTCTTCTCTCTTTGTACGGGGTGCGCTCCTTTGCGCAGAGACCAGACCCGGCCAATAAAAACTTTACAGCTCCGTAATGAATGCAAGAAATAATTATCTCATGAATACATTAGTTTTAGTATCTTCCGACACGGACGAAGACCGTAAAAGCGGCATTGGATATCTCGACCCTTCCCGTCTTACTTATATTCCTTTTTCCCCCATCCCTCTCACTGTCTCTCTCTCTCTTTCTCTCTCTCTCTCTCTCTCTCTCTTTCTCTCTCTCTCTCTCTCTTTTCGTCTTTTTCTCTCTTTCTCATTCTCACGACCGATATCCTCCTCTTCGTTCGATAATTCTCCGATCTCGTGAGGCTAACACCTACTCCCCTTGGAGCACGAGAATGGAAAGCTTTTCAGTAATCTCGCAGCGTCAGCCGAGAGATCGAAGGACGCCCGATAACCTCGACTTCGAAGAACGCTATAAACCCCATTAGTCTTGCTACCTCGAACAATAATATCGCTTTTAAATTTGATCTCATTGACGATGGTAGACGTAGATACTGATAGATCGCGAGAAAGTAGGAAGGGGCTAAAGAGTCGGGGTGTAGGGGTGAGCAGAGGGGGAGAGAGGGAAGGTATACTCGCATTTACGTCATTTATCGAAGAAACTTCGTTTGGCTATATCAGTAGAAAACCCTTTATGTGAATACTGCGAGATGCGAGGAGATGGAGAAAAAGAGGAAGAGAGAGAGAGAGAGAGAGAGAGAGAGAGAGAGAGAGAGAGAGGAAGAGAGAGGAAGAGGACGGTGAGCGGATAGGGGGTGCAAGGGGGTGTGCAGCGCTCGTGACACAGAGTGATTGATCGTCGCCTCGCGACACCCCCGTCTTACTTCTAGAGTGGATAAAGGGGTGGAAAAAGGAGTGGAAACCCTTTCACGCTTTCACGGATCAGTCACAGGATCACGTTCTCGACCCAACCTTCTCGTTTCCTCGGCCTCCAAGCTCGACTCCTTTCGTACAAGGCACATGCATCACCCTGTGTCCTACCGACGACTTTCTTCCCTCCCCTTGCAACTTCCCTTTTCGTTTCTCATGAGATCGCATCTTCAAGATTGAGAGTAAGTAATCCTTCCAATATAATATTCATTTTATCGAGATAATCTTCTTAAGATTCCTTAAATAATTAAGTAATCATTAATTTATGAGTTATTTCGTATTGAACAAAGAGTAGATTGGAAAATTTCTAGAAATTCATTCTATTTTCTCGTTCGTTTACGCGGCGCATGTTTCTCCGGAAGCCGGAGCAGAGACGACGGCGTCTCATACATCAGACACCTAATTCTTCCTTTCGCTCGAGTGTAACTCTTATATCTTATCCATTTAGAAGTTCCATTTTGCTGCTTTCAGCCGGCCGACTGGGCTGTCGCTATTAAAACCGACGAGCCATATCGTCGTGTCATTGATAGCCTTTACTACTCCTTCTCTCTCTCTCTCTCTCTCTCTCTCTCTCTCTCTCTCTTTCTCTTTTTCTCTCTCTCTTTCTCTCTCTTTACGTTTGAAGCTAACGAGCGAAAAGGGTTTCGATGAACGTCGATAAAGCCGAAAGCAACGTCAAGGAAATCGTTTTCTTGCGTTCCAAATAAAACATTTTCTATCGTTCTCAATGCGTTAAAGTTCTAAGATCGATTTACGAAATCGATATCGACGTGATCGATATTCTAATAAAAAAGAATATCAAAGTTTGGCCGGCCATTCGATTTGTGAGATATAATAAGTGGGATCGTAATAGAAAGAATAGCTTTTAGTCGAATGACGGTTCCGTCGAATCAGGCATGAAGAGGCACACGGATACATAAGACGAAATTGGATATTGCTGTTAAATATTTGAAAAAGCTTCGATCCGCAGGATTTCGTTGATATCCTATGGGAATACTCGGTTCGACTTTTTCTGCAATTTTTCTCATTGACCTTTTTCGATTTTGAGCGGGCAATTAGTAAAAGAGCTTCTTTTTTTTTCTTTTTTCTAATTTCACTATTTGTCGTAAGAAAGACGAAACGACTATGTAACCCTCACTTTTCATACTTGCCGTTTGCGATACGAACGATAAAGCGTACGCTGCGATCGTGCCAGAGAAATTACGTGCGCACCTCGTTTGTGTAACGTGGCTGCATATAAATAATCGATAAAACCTTTAATGGCCGGAGGCGATACCGAAACGTTTGCTCCTCTTTCGACCTCTTGCTCTCCTAGTACTATATTTAATGTTATAGCGTTGCAGATAATTTAATAAAATATATTATCCGAGATAGATTGCAAAACATTTATATATATGTGTGTGTGTGTGTATATATATATGTATGTATGTATGTATGTATGTATGTATGTATGTATGTATGTATGTATGTATGTATATGTATATGTATGTGTGTACGTATGTATATGATGTCTGTAGCACGTAATATTTTATATATATATATATATATATATATATATATATATATATATATATATTGCATGCACGTAATATTATATATATTCTTTTTCATTATAGTACAGATATTCATTTTTATATTGAGAATAAATTTTATTTCAAACAATTCGATAATTCTATATAAAAAAATCGAAAATTCATGACTAAGGCTTCCATGTTTGCGACGCGAAGAACGAGTATAGGCATTGGTCGAAGAAAATTTAAAATTGAACATCCTGCAGAATGTAAGGACCAACGTTCTTATGACGGTCTCCATTTTGACTCCGATCGGGAGAATGTGTTTTTTCCGCGCCCTCGAATACGTCACATGAATAAAAAATATCCTTCAAAGTTGCCAACCCCAATCTCCAAACCTACCGGACCCACCCCTTATCTCGAGCAATCGTAGAAAGGTAGTTTCAAGTTTTAAGGATTTGAGAAATCGAAAAGGTCTGTCTCGAAGCTTTACATGAAGATTTAGACTATTCTCAAAACGTTGTAAGAACAAAAAAAAACTCAAATTAAAAGACGATTCAAAGAAAATCGATTAGATTCGATGTTCCCAGATCGAAAAGTTGAAAACGTCGATTCCGGCCAACAGCATCGATAGCTTCTTCTCATGGAAGCTAACCCTAATATATTGGATCGAGTTTACGGAGGGATGGAGTCACGTTGCGCCAAGAGAGAGAATGAGAGAGAAAGAGGGAGAGAGAGAGAGAGAGAGAGAGAGAGAGAGAGAGAGAAAGAGAGAGTAGGTGGATGGATGCTTTGCAGGAAGGGGCTTGCTCGAAGCGTTACGGGTCATAAACCATCGTCGCTCTCTGAAATCGGTCTTCTAGCTCGCGCTTGCGCTCGCTTACGAAACGCGCGCGTATTTTCCGCGGCGTCTTCTTCCGCTTTCTCACTCTCTGGGGTTTCGAGTCGTTTCGATGGCACTTGTTTACCACTTTCCGCCCACTTTTAAAGTAATAGAATCTCGAGTCCGCCAAGTGAGTCATCCTAGTTATTACATAATTCGATATTTTTTTCTTATTTCGAATTTTCAACCAACGAACGAGTTTCCTGATTTGACCAAAAATAAAAAAAAAAGCAAAAACAAAAAAGAGAGAGAGAGAGAGAGAAAACACGCAATGCCGGAAAGTATTTAAGGGGATGACACGCTAGATCGCAACCCTTATGATTTTTTAACGCGAGCCGTTTTCAGGAGCTTATGGTGTACCATTCGTCTCGGGTACCGTGTTATTTTAGAGGGCTGACTCGAGAACTTTTTTTTTATGAATCCACCAGGAATAACTGTTTCCTATAGCGTTCAACTTTCGAGTATGTATCTTACGTTGTTATCCCGACGTTGTAATACTTTGCCTCCTGATCGAATTCTCTTGGAAAATGTGTTTTCTACGCAGGATAGAATTTTCGCAAAATGTTTTATCTCGTTTGACCGAGCCGTCGAATGGAAAAATAAACGGCTTGCCTTTCTGTTTGATTTCGACAACTGGAAGACATTTTTTTTCCTTTATACGTTTCTACGAAAGATCGAAAACTAATTTTTGGGGTGAATCGTATGACTTTTATCAAAATTACATTCGTCGGAAAGTTTCGGGAGTCGTAGCTATTCGTCAAGATCCTTTGTTTGGTCTCAACGAGTGAATGATTCATAAAACTGTAGGATAGGTTCTTTCGAAGGTTTCCATAAAGAAAGAAGACGAAAAATGGGCGACACTCCCATGGGATGATAAACCATATTTTTCTAAAACGAAAAGAAATGATTTTCTCCTATAGTAACAGCTGTTACATCTTAAAATTCTTAAGTCGATTAAAAAAACTGTTCACGGTTGACGAACACACGATAACAAGGTATAAGTACGGAACGGAAAACCCTTCTTGATAAATATCGCATTTGCCCGATAAGACTTGTTCGCGAACGTGCTCGCAGTGCGAAAATACCAAAGATGAATCGTCATATTCTCGAATTCTAGGCCTCGTGTTTGGCCCATATTTCTACAATTTTCGTAAGGAAACGCCTAAAGAAATTTAGGCTTTTCGCTTTTCTTTTCTTTTTTTTTTTCACGGCAGATAAGAAATGCGTCGAATTTTCTGATGTCCCAGGATGCTCTCGAGACTGTCTCGGTCTAATGTATGTCTTGTATAGAGCGAGGGTTGCGTTTGATTCATTTCACCCTTGGGGGTGTCCACCTCTTACGTCGGGGTAGATTCGCCACGCGTATCACCAAGGATTCTTTTTTTTCGAGTCGAACGCATTTTGCTCGTGGTAGCGCGAATCCACCCTGGAAGACTTTACACGGTTGTTATAAGCTAACGCACTTCATTTAAAGATCGTCGAGCGACGAAAAGCGATTCGAGAAAAAGGGAGGAGGGTTTATTTTCTTTTTTTTTTATCTCTCCCTTACATTCTTGTCCTCGTTTTTTCACGGACCAACTTCGTATAAGTAAATATATATATATGTATATATATATATATATATATACACATATATACGCATATGTATCGAGTAAGCAAGGGAGAACTTTACAATCGGAGGGTTGCGTCTTTTTCACGCTCGACGTGACTCGCGGCTTCTCGCGTGGTTTTCGTTCGATTGAGTTATTCGCTTGACGAGTATGGGCGCCCTTGCTTTTTAAAAACGTTTTCCCTTCGATAAGGGCCGAAGTAAAAGAAAATAGACAGTGTCTTCGTAAAGGAAAGACGATCCTCGTAGCGAGAAAAGAATCAAATCGCTTATCGATTCGTCGATGGACGTATCAATAAGCAAAGGTGGATTACACTTTGTCAGTTTAACGCGAAAGAAAGACCGTCCCTTTCGACGGGCCTCTTCTTCGAGATGGAAGCAAGCAAGGAACGAAAGATCGCGTTCAAGATCGTGGCCGATCGATGGATCCTTCCGTCGTTGGTTCGTCCTTTCAATTCCAGCCGATTTGGTTCGATCTCTGACGACGAGGAGTCGGCCTCTGTAACGGGGAAAGGAGAGTCCTGCCTTCGCCGGGCATGTGGCAAATTGCTGAACGTTCTTCGTTCTGGAGGGGACTCGAAAGAGTAGGAGTAACAGGAGCAAGAGAAGGAAGAGGAGGAGAAGAAGGAGGAGAAGGAGGAAAAGGAGGAGGAGGAGAAGGAGGAGGAGGAGGACGACGACGACGACGACGACGACGACGAGAGAGAGAGAAAGTTGCAACGCGAAGATGTGGAAGGAAGAGGCGGCGAGTAATCTGTGATTCAAAGAGAGCGATCCATCTTGCAACATGCCAGGATTCAATCGTCGGCATTTGTTTGTGAAATCAGTCCCGAAGGAATCCTCCCTCTTTCAACGTTCTCGTCTCCTTCTTCTCTCGATCCGACGATATCAGAATTTTCTTCAAAAATACCAAAATACCAATAGGAGGGATGACGTGTCGCGTATATTATTCTAGTTGGACAAATGCAAAGAAGTACGAAGGCGAGAAACAGGAGAGGGAGTAACGCATGATCGAAGCCCAAGAAGGGCTAATAAGGGCATATATATTTATTCGGAAAGGCGGGGGTGGATTTTATGTTCCTTTCCCTTTTCTCTACCCGACGAGTGAGAAAGAGAGAAAGAGAGAGAGAGAGAAGGAAAGCCGTTGGCTTAGCATTTGGAAAAAGCAGGGATAGATTCGTGCGTCTGATCCGTGCCAGATCCCATAAAATGACCCCGAGCACGATCCATACGATCGAGTAGCCCTCCTCGAGGCGGCAGTATCGCAAGAGAGGCCACCCTAGCAAAATTATTGCTCTCCTTACATATTCCTACGTAGCGTAGCGGAATTGGGGCCACCGGCGAATAAACTCGTGCCCTTTTCGATTCGATTGGAAAAAGGAGAAACCGAACGAGCAGGGTGTACGAGCTACGAAAAAAAGAAAACACGAACGTACTACAAGTTCTAGCTCTCTCTCTTTCTCTCTTTTCTTCTCCTTCCATCTTCTTTTCTCTCTCTTTATACGCTCTATGTCTCCTCTGTTCGACATACCGTTCAACCAGAGTGGATACTCTACTCTATGCTTTCCTTTCGTTTCTTTTTCTTTTTTTAATTTATTTATTCTTTTTTTTTATTTTCTTTATTTCTTTCTTCTTTCCACGAACTTGTCCGTGAGCATTCGTCTTTGTCGATACGTTTGGATTTTCTCTTTTATCCTTTCGTACCATTCTATGAATTTCTGTTTTCGTATAATGAAAGTACGCGTATAATTGATCGGTCGAACTAATTCAATTTTCATAATAAAGATATCGTTGTATTTTCATTCCTTTTTCTACGATCGGATGATATCATTCTCCTTCCTCTGGCTTTGTACCATAACGATATTTGAGATACCGAAATCCTTGTGTTAATTGAGCCGCTGCATTTACACTATGGCATGCGAAAAGTAACATGTTCCTTGGTTGTACTCTCATGGCAAATCGCATGAACGTCAGCGAATATAACGTCAGTGCTGAAAAATATAATGCAAGAGTAAAAATATTGTTGGAAAATGAAAGAGTAATTGTTTGTTTTTTCTTTTCTTTCATTCTCTCATCCTCGTTACTTTCTCTCTTCGTCATTTTTAGAAACGCGATCGTTATCCGAACTTGTCCGTTGCGATTATTACGAGAACCGAGAGAATTCTTCGAAATGAGAGCTAGGGTTCGAACTTACCCAAAGTCATCTTGCCGCTAATGATCCTCGGATGCTTTCGCGTGTCTGCTATAGTTGCTATAGGTATCATCCAGTTGAATACCGGTCCCCAGAAGTGTGTACTTAAAGAGTGGTTCGATAATAAAAATCGAGGAAACGATAAATGCAACGTTGCTAAACTAGCACGAACTCGTTCGCATCGTTTTTACGAAATCTATAGACACTTTGATTTTTAGCACGAAAACACGCAAACCAAGAATATCGTTCTCTGTTGATAATCGACCATGCGATCTGACATAATGAAAACTTTCCACGAGAATGCATTTAATTCACGTTCACGGCCACGTGAATTAAATCCTTCTTTAAGTGACTACGCAAACAATATGATAAGTACATATAACGTATAACATATTATTTCGTATAACATATACATATAACGTATTATTTCAATCGTTCTCGTTTCATTTAAGGTTATAATAATTAAAGTCTCGAAGGATATATAATTACCTCATAAAATAATCTCTATTCTCTTTGCTGAACAAAGATTTATATTTTTTACTGGCCATGACGAAGTGGAATATAGCAAGTTGCCGCAGGAACTTGGGTTTCTTACAATTATATGTGACTGGTAATGGTAAGATCATTTAAAAAATTAGAATCGATGAATCTCTCGTGTACGATTACTCTTAACAATTGAATATCTGATATTTTGTAAAAATAATCAAAATAATTTCTTATTAAAAAATAATGAAAATGGTTTAATACGTTTTGAAACTCAATGCATCGCTATAAATCGCACTGAAGTGTTGAAATGCGAAGTAAGACGATACAAAACTTCGATATTATCAATTCAAGTAATCAATAATAATTTATCGAAACATACAAAAATTCATCGCGAACCTTATCTACGAATGTTGCTTCATAACAGAAGAAGAAGAAAAAAAAAGATAATAGCCTTGATAACGATAAAACTTGTGCGATATTAAAGCGATAAGTATATAAAAGAAACAAAACGTACTTTTCTTCGAGAGTGAAACATTGTAAATGAAAGGATGCTTCGAACGCTACTGCGTTATTGCCAGAAAACTATTATCTCGAGTGCGAGATCTTTTACTAAGATGTTTACTAAACTAGCTCGACGAGAGATAACGTGTTGCAATAAATATCTTTATCGAAGTTGTAGCCCTATTTTTATGAATTTAATAATCAGAAAGAGAAAGAGAGAGAGAGAGGGAGAGAGAGAAAATATGAATTTATTTTTCTTCTATTACGATTCTACCATTACGATTAACGCCAATTTTTTCTACTATTTTTTTTCTACTATTTTTCTACAATGTTTCTACTATTTTTTTCTACTATTTTTACATACCACTTTTGTATTAATTAATACGCCTTGATCGAGAAATATTCGAAGTATTATATAATCTTACGTATTTCATCAAAAATTCAATTCTGATATACCTTATGAATGACCTTTGCTAGGATCATAACGGATTTGTAAATCGTCTTTTTCACGCATAATTTATCGTTCGATTGATCGCTCAGCTTTTATTTATTTTTTCTATTTTTTGTTTCTTCTTTTTTTCCTTCTTTTCTTCTTTTTTTCCTTTTTCTTTTTATCGACATGCGTTTCTATACGTTCGTTGGATTCACGCAAACTTCTTTCCCCTATTCCCTTATAATAAATGCACAGGTTATTATTTCGCGCGTATAATATTGATGGCGTTATGAATGTTGCATGGAGGGGTACGTGTCGTCCTGAGCATAGCTCGCAGGGGGTGGAAACCAGCTAGAACGTTGGAAAGAAGAAGAAGAGATACCAGTACGAAAACGCATGCGCCAATGCAGGAATGGTATTATTGATCTCGAAAGGGGCGGTCTACGGAACCCTCCGAACTTCAACGACGTGTCCACCCGGTCCTAGCACCCCTGTACTATGATTTTTAGAGTACGATGGACGATTCAAATATTCGACGACTCTTCGCGCCTAACAAATCATCATTATTTTCTAAGATCATTTCTATAACGATTTGTGATTACTGTACCGATCGTAACGAGCATTTTTATACACAATGAACATATATTTTTCTATACTTAGTTATTTTATATTGTATCATATTATTCAAATATCTATACGTATATTTATCTTTCAATTTCCTCATATAAATATGATATTTCTCTTTGAGTATCCTCACATAATAAATTACTTTAGAAATTACGTTAAAGTTTGATTATATTATCTTATCTTGGAATATTTTTTTCCTCTTGTTTTTACACGAGCACCGAGAGCGCAAGAACTCTTGACAAAGCAATAAGAGAAGAAGTTAGTAAGCGCCTTAAGTGGCCGCACCTGCGTCTTCTACATCCCCTGCATATGCACATTCACGCATGTACCATCAACACGAGAATTTCACTCCCACCAAAAGAAAAACTTTATTCGGAGATCTCTCTGACCAGCATACCTCCTACTCAATGGTATTATCATTACTTTGTTTTTCCACGTAATATGAATGCCGATACTTTTCCTTATTTGACGATCATATTTTATACGAGTTAAGAATAAGTATCGTTTCTGATTATTTTTCTGCGAAAATATTAATTTTCTAACAAAAGATGATTATTCGTTCCTTTTTTTCAATAACTATTAAAAACTTATCTTTTTTTTCTTCATGATCATGCTTTAATTTTCTAATTTTAATTTCCTGACAGAAAATTATTGATATTTTTTTTTGACAAATATTAAAAATTTATCTTTCTTTCTTCTCCATGGTCACTGATTTATATGTATATCACCTCTTCCTTCTTCTTTTTATTTTTTTTTGTTTTCATTCTCATCGATATTAGAACAACCCCGAATGGGTCATGTCAATTCGAATAAAATATCAAATGATCCATGTGTGAATTTTTTTCAAATCTTAGAAATTTGCTCTTTTTATCTCTCTTTTTCTTTCTCGTTAGACATTAAAATCGAATAAAGTATTTACATACGTGCGCGATAAAATTGAGCTTTCAGGGATTCGTAAGAGAACTTGTTATATTCTTTTTGGCATCGGTCATTTTATTTATTTTCTTTTATCTCGTCACCAAGTAATGTAAATCGGGCTCATTGTGCGGCATCCTTTCTCTCGTTATTTATGCACTCGCCTTCGGAGTAATTGTTCCATCGAAGGGACGTCCTTCACAGAAGGAAGAGTTTCCCTTGATGTGTACCGCCAACTAACGCAGTGCCCTCACCGAATCCCTTTCCATCACCATGTTCACTCTTTTTTCTTTTTCTATTTTTTTTCTTTTTTTCTTTCCTTCCTTCCTTCCTTTCTTTCTTTCTTTCTTTCTTTCTTTTTCCATGCCAAGAATTCTAATTACAATTTCGGATTAACGATCGATATCTTCTCGTTCGTAGATTCTAAGAATTATTACAAGTATAAAATAAACGAATTTTTTTTTTTTTATTAAGAGCAGTGAGAGTACCGTTAGCATAGTTAATTGACTAGATGTATCATTGAACGAGATTGGAATCAAATTTCCATTTACACGCACTTATCGGTATTCTACGCGTTTATGCAGGCGTTCTTAATTACTCCCGTACTTAGCAGCGAAACGGACTTAATGAGCGAACGTAATGTGTGGGTAATTGCTAATCGAATTTCGACTCGAAGAACGGGAGAGAGAGAGAGAGAGAGAGAGAGAGAACCGGAACCGTCCTCTTTGTTCGCCTTACTGCCATGTAACTTTCGTACTGTATTCTGGTAATGCTTTTAATTACTCGAAACCGATTCGAACGTACGACAGTATCATGGATGTTGTCCTCTGTCAATTTGATTTACAATCTCCAAATTATTTAATGAACGAAATACACATAAAAAAAGGAAAAGAAAAACAAAAAGAAAGAAAAAAAAATAGAAAAAAAGAAAAGACAAGACAAAAAGAATTCGACTATCAGCTAACTCCGTGCATCATACATCAATGTCACTTAAAGTCAGACTAATTTCTCTTAACGATTTCTCTCGCTAAAAGATATCACTACGTACGATGAAATTTCTGTCGAGAATTAAACGTTCTTATTTATTTTATTTTATTTTATTTTGCTTTTTTTTCTTCTTCTTCTAACGACGTTCTTTGCCGTTATCACGATACTACAGCGTTGCGTTGCGTTAAATATGTCGAGGCAGAAGCGTGGGCGTATCGACGAACGAAGTGCCACGTGCAATCTCCGAAAAGCGCAATATAGGGAAGAGAGTTATGAGGGCTACCCGTGAATGCGAGCCATTATTCCGCGCCATAAAGCGATTTCCACGCGTGCGCACAGAATTATGTTTTTACTATTTAGCATTACCCAGGATATCTAACGGCCGACAGAATTCTTCTTTTCGATCGATACTGAATGAAAAAGGAAGATATCGATGCTTGATGTTAAGAAGATTCTATTGAAAATCCTATAAAAGAAAAATAACAAATATATATATATATATATATATATATATATATATATGTATATAAATTAATACGTAAATACAAATAATAAACGTTATAATAAATCATACAATATTTAAATATAATATATGATATCGAATCGTAAAATTGATATACACATTATCGTTATTGTTTGTTTCTAATATTTATAAACTCTCGAAACCTTTCTCCCGCGCGCTGCATTTTCTTCTTTTTCTCTTCTCTCCCATCGTCCTAACTTTCTCGAATGTAATCACAATATGTATGAGAAGGCAGAAGACAGAAATCCGTCGAGATACGAAGCTCACCTAGCACTCAGTTCTCTCATTGGAATTGCAACTAGTCCCGATTTCAGGGCGAACTACATACATTATTCCACGCCCACCGACGGTATAATTTTACGCAAAAGCTTAACTTACTTGTGTGAGATTTTTCTTCCTATTTACACCCTCGCAATAACGTAAGGCTATAGAAGACCAACGATCGTTCTATAAAATGATAATGACGTTTGAAAGAATGGTGTTTCTAAGAATAGAAAAAAAGGAAAATTGGGTAAATTCGAAATCTTCTTTCTTTGTCGTTCTTTATCTTTCTCTCTTTCTCTCTCTCTCTCTCTCTTTCTCTTTCTTTTTCTCTTCGTATAAATATGGAGCGCGGACAAAAGCTTCTGGGTAAATCTGTCTAGGCAGGACGAATAATATCCGTCGTATTTTCCTTAGCTTCGCTGAATTATTATACGATTCATGTTTCGAATTGACTTACAAAATACAAAAGCGGAAGGAGAGGAATGTTATTGTACGGTGGCGGGGATCAACATGGGTACGAAGCAAAGGAGATACAGGAATGAGCTCCGTTATACCTTCAAGGTGAAAGCATATATTTTTATAAACAAACATTTCATTACTTTTGTCAAAATTATCGATTCAAATTTAGACATTTATTATGCAAAGTGTCGAAGTGTAAATGAATGAAAAATAAATGTCTTGCTGTTACTCTTCAAATTTTTCAAAACGTAAATCGTTTAGGAATTCAATATCTTGAGATTAAGGAAGTATAATATTATCGGTCGAAAAAGCTAAGTAATTCGATTCCGGTATTTTGGTGATTCTGCTCGAAGCAATTTGTTCGGTAAGACGAGACACAAGAGGGTCGTTTTTTTCGCAATTAAATACATCAAAATGTTTCCTACTGAAATCCGTAGAAAAATTTAGATAATTCAGGAAAAATCAAAGGATATCATCTGCTGTTACTAGAGGGTACTAATAATCGACCTTGAACATATCTTCCGGTGAGTCGAAAGGGAAAAGGTAACAATGAGTAGTAAGTGAAAGAAAAAAAAGAGAGAAAGAAAGAAAGAAAGAAAGGAAGGAAGGAAGGAAGGAAGGAAGAAAAAAGGAAGAAGGTCCTCAGTTTCATACGGTCGAACGATCAGAAGGAATACCTATGTGTTAGGTAACACACGCGGAGAGATTCGTCGATCCTCCTGTCCGGCTGATCGGCTTGCCGACTTTCGAGAAGACAGAGAGAGAGAGAGAGAGAGAGAGACAAAGCTGGAACCAATAAAAATGCCCGACATTCTCCGTTTCTAACGGCTCACAGGAGGCTCACGGAAGGCTCACAGAGCTCAGCACGCGTCCTCTTTCCCTCTTGCACCTCCATATCCTTCTCCTCTTTCTTCTTTTACTGCTCCTCCGTTCTCTTTCCTTTTCGATCGTGCGCGACTTCTCCTATCTTTCCATTCGTTGCCTCTTCCTTGTCTCTTCTCGAAGCCCATCAAAGACTAACCAAATATTTGGCGAGGTCTTCGGTGACCCTTCCAAAGGAGAAAACGGAATGGAAGGAGTACGTGGAAGGAGAGGGGAGGGGAGGGGAAGGGGCAAGTCCATCGCTTTAAACGTTACTGTTTGACCTTCCGAGAACACGGGGGTCGAATGGAAACTCTCTTTTGTATCAAGTTTGGATTGCGTCGCGATGAGATCGAGTTAGGAAATGACTCTTTCCTTCTCTTTCCCTCTCTCTCTCTCTCTCTCTCTCTCTTTCTTTCTCTCTTGCTTTTTTCTATGTCCTTCTTTGAAAATTGTTTAATTCTTTAAATTGACCTTTCTAGAGGATCAAAGTCCTTCTCTTTCTTTTTTCTGAGGGGAGATATTGGGAGAGAGATAGCGAACGAGACGATGAGATAAGGATGCTTTACGGATGACAGTAACAACAACAACAACAACAACAAGAAAAAAGCAGAGTTTTTCTTTACGTCAGATGTACCATGTCGAAGCGATAAGTCATTTTGTAAAACCAGGATCAGAGATGGAAAGAGAAAGAGAGCGAGAGAGAGAGAGAGGGAAAAAGAGAAAGAGAAAAGAATGATCGAGAGAGGATCAGAAAGACGTAAGAAGAGTCGATTCTTGCTCGAAGCTTTCTCTCTATTTCACTGCTTCTATTCTTCTCCATCGTCGCTTTTCTTCGGAATTCCACGAAGTACGGCCATTGATTGATTCCTCGTTAATTAAAGGAGATCCGTACGAAGTTATACACCTTCGAGCGAACGAGCGAAAAGAGTACTGGGAATCGATCGTCGAACAAGAAAGTCCAGTGATTGGGAAAAAGACGATCGAGATTGTTTCGAGGTAGAACGTGCCGATCGAGATCATCTGCCCTTTTCCTTCTTCTCTCTTCTCTGTTCTCTTTCTCTCTTTCTGTTTCTGTTTCTCTTTCTCTTTCTCTTTCTCTTTCTCTCGTAGATCCTCTTTGCTTGGTCGGAAACGTTCTGCATAAGTCTCGCGGGGATGAATATTCATAGGAGGATCGAGAGCGAGATAAAGAAAGAGCCGATGAGGACGAGACAACGAGAACGACCGCTCTCGAGCTCGACTCTGGAATCCGTCGAGAAAAACTCTCGCGACTTTTGATTTCTTCTCGAAGAAGCGCCATCGGCATCCTGCGCATACGTCGCGAAGAATGCAAGAGAGATGGAGATAGAGATAGATAGAGAGAGAGAGAGAAAGAGAGAGAGAGAGAGAGAGAGAGAGAGAAAGAGCGAGATCTGAAAGGAGAGAACATACAATTTTATTAGCAGAACTATAGCGAGAAACGATCATCTTGGAACGTGAAAAAATGAAAAATTTGTCGGTCGAGCTTAGCTCGAATAAATAATTCAAGGAGTATCATTGACATTTTTCTACGCAACCCCTCATTTACACGATTTATCAACGTACATACATTCGAGTTCATAACGAACTCGTTCCTCGAACGATCCCAATGATTACCATTTCTTACAACATCGAGTCATCGAGATCTCTATCGCTAATCCAACCACGTACCTGTTTTCCGATGTAATTAGGTATAGCGATTTGGCTTCCTCGTTGAATTTAAATGTTAATCGATTTATTTATTAGCACGTAGAACGAACTTATGTCTGGGATTCCGTTGATCGTACGAGGAGAAATGCAAGGATTCGAGTGTATCCTCTTAACGAGCGAATCGGCCTGACCGTGAATACACTAAAAACTATATTTTATCGTGGCGATAATAATTCCACGGAGAGTATGACGAGAGCGGGCTACGAGTTCGCGTCAAAGGCGTGCTTAACATTTCATTGCCGAGCGTGAATCGATGCGAAATGAATATTGTTTTTCTTTTCCCTTTCTTTTTTCTTTTTCTTCTGTTTGTTGTTTTTTTAATTTTATTTCCCGTAATAAAAATAATTACAGTTTCGAATTTTGTAAAGTTTGCCTCTACTTATTATTAAGAAAATGTAAAAAACACGAGATAGCAATCTCTTTTTTGGTTCACGTACATCGATAAAAAGCTTCTTCTCGCGTTTTCGTAGCTTCGATTCGATTCGAGTCGATTCGATTCGATTCGATTCGATTCGATTCGATTCGAGGAGCATTCAATTCGCTAACGAGCGACCGTGATTAGACGGGTACTGTTCGAGGGATGGATAACCCTCGCCATTCACCCTCTCATTACGCGCGTGCCCCGGTAATTTCACGGAACAGTCAGTCTAAATTAGCCGAGCAGTTTATACGCCACGACGTTCGAGGCATACCTAGCGAGTTTGAAAAGAAGTCAACTCGAACCTACGAAACTTTTCTTCTTTTCTTTATCTGCTCTTGAGGATTCAAGAAACGTGTCGTGCAAGGAACGAATTTTAATAAGCATTAACTTCGATTATTTGACCTCTCAATACGTTTGTTTGATTCGACAGAGAATTCTGAAAAAGAAAAAGATCAAGATGAGAACAAGATGAGAACAAGATGAGAGAGCAGAAGAATAAGAAGAAGAAAAAGAAGAAGAAGGGAAAGTGTTCGGTAGATTGCTTCTGATAGATAATAAAGAGGGCATTTCCTCCAAGGGATTGTAGCTCGATCGTAACGGTACTACTGACCTCTTCCGATAGATATTAAAAGTCATTTTTCCGAAATAAGAAAATATAACATGTTCGAGGATTAAAAGGAAAATTTCCATTTTTCCTACGTTCGACGTTATCTTCTCCATGATGATATATTTGAGGATTTTCTGGTCGATCATGGACGCAACGCGTGACTTTTTATCCTCGCAAAGTATCGATAAGTTTAGGAAAAAAGCTCGACTAGAAGTGAAGGGTGACTCGAAACGGTGCTAAAAGCAAAGCGGAGGGCTGGAAGATGTTAGAGGTTGAGGGTCGGAACGCTGGCGAACGCTGATAACGCGCTTGTTATGTCTCGAAAGTCTCGCTTTTGGGATTGGAGGAGGAAAGAGAGAGAAAGAGAGAGAGAGAGAGAGAGAGAGAGAAGCTAAGAGGGGTAGTTTAATTAAAAGAAACCTTCCGTTTGACGGAGCGAGAAAGCTCGAATTCGCTTTATGTTCGAGTTACAGGCGTCTTTTATGACGAGACTACCCCTAGCTTGTTCTTTCTATCCATCTGCGCTCGCTAGATAGGCCTAAGAACACTCGGCATTATTAAGTAATATGAACTTTTTTTTTTTTTTTCCTTTTTCCTCCCTTTTCTATCTTCTTTCCTTTTCGTATCCCATCCTTTATGACCTCACTTTTCCCGTAGGATTAACTTTTAAGATTGCGAACTAATTGTAGGACTTATGAAATACCTGATCTATTAAATAATTTTATTATTTTGTATCTCACGATTACGAATTATATATATATATATATATATATATATATATATATATATGTACGTATTATATATATTATATACATATGTACGTACATACATATACATCTTAACGTGACGAGCGCTTAAACAGAAGTATAGCTTCGACCTTTCCTTTACTGTAAGTATTTACAAAGAAATGTTTACAAATACTTAACTTTGCTCGTTCTACAAAGGACGTGACCGAAAGTGTGTACTTACATACATGTGTATCGATAGGTTGTACGTTTATCTATTATATTCTAAGAAAAATTTTCTAACAAAATAAAATATAATATTAATTTATTATCCTCTTGTGTCTTTCCAAGGAAGAGGAGAGAGAGGAAGAGAGAGAGAGAGAGAGAGAGAGAGAGAGAGAGAGAGAGAGAGAGAAATAAGACAAGCAGCATTTCTCTTGAAAAGAAAGAGGCTCGTGTAGACCCCGCAAATCATCCCTAAATCGAGAAAGTTTGCCGACGCGTAGCTTCTCCCACTGTTGTAGTTTCGTGCCTCGTGAATGCGTCTTCTTTTCGCATCTACACGTGCTCTCACTCGTATACGTATTAACCTACATATACTTTCGCCAATGCTCGTCATGTGTTCTGAATAAACGACGCGAACTCTTGTGCCGTGGCACGATCAAACTGCGAGGAAAGATTGCGAAACTCGCGAGGGAAGTCTCGTGAACATAATTTTTCTATTGTTTGCGCTGACCAGTAACCATTACGAATTCCGGAAGAAACACTGGCTAGCGGATATCGTATGACGAGTCCTATGTATGTATGTATATATGTATATATATGTATTATATATACGAACATACGTATATACGTATGAGAAATTATTACCAAGAGAATTTATAGTTCTCGGTTAACACTAAATTATACTTCTTTTTTAGTCAATCTCTTAAATTCTTAGAGACTTATAGAACGCTTACAGATAGATTACAAAATGATCCGTTTCGCAGGCCATTAAACGAGCGGCTTTTAAAATGTTACTCGCGATAAAAATCACCCTAGCGTAACGTACGCCCTTGCTCGATTAGCATAAAGGGTTAGAATGGATTACCTCGTGCGTGCTACAACAACATGCTTTATGAGCCTTGAAGCGCGTGTAACAGGTAGACGAACAGGTGATTTTAACGTGTAACGTAATAATGGTTTACCTGAGTGACCCTAGGGGTTTTCCTTTCCCCTATATATATATACATATGTACGTAGGGTTAGAGAAGAACGAATGTATAATTTCCATTTCGTATTTATATACATATTTAAATCCATACCTTCGTTGTTAACTCGACTAAATAAGTACGTTTCCGTTTATCCTTTGTAATCCACTACGATCGACTGCAAGTGATAACTGTTGAAGAAGAATCATCGATCACCATTCGTCTCTTACATATTTTCTACGAACACGAATTATTATTATATCCTTCGTCCACCGCATACGATTTTTCCCCTCTTGCTGTTCCTCGACTTCCGACGATCGAATCATCGATTGCTAACAACTGCGTTCAATCGTTCGGAATAACGATGACCGCCTTGACTTCGGTAAAAGGAGCTATGTCTACGAGTCATTCGGTACTATTTTTATTTTCATATGTCGTGGGAAAAGAAAAATTTATAGGGATTCCTTTCTCATCCTTTTTTTATTATTTTTCTTTTTCTTTTTGTTTATTTTCACTTACGTTTTGATTATTTTCTCACAAAACTCTGTGTTCCTTGTTATGAAAAAGAAGGGAAGACATCTTTATTTACGTAAGTTTTAAATAAAAATGATAAATGATTCGATGTGATGCAAGTAAACGAGCAGAATGAAACGAAAAAGTATATATATATATATATACGTGATATCTATATACTTAAGGTTAACGTCGATCGTACGATTTCATTCGCGTAATCCATTCTTAAGTAGCGTCTTCCCTTTTTCCTTTTTATTTTCTTTTTGTTTTTACGAGAGATCCCAACGTTCATTCGCGCTAGTCGTTGGAGATAGGATCCAGCTTTATTATAGATTGACCCCCATACTCGAGCCATACTTTCTTTCGGAGAGTTAGCCCTGCTCCTCGTTCCCTTCATCCATCGAAAGTTGATCACCCCCTTTGCTTTTCGTTGTGCTCGTGAACACTCGCTCATCTGGACACCACACCCCTTGAATCATTTATCTCGATCGTTTGCATCGAACGAGAAACTCCACCGTGAACAATCAAATCATTCTTTCTCTCTCTCTTTCTGTCCCACTCTTTCTCTCTCTCTATCTCTCTTATCATTCAAAGTTTACTTTACGATATTCCTCGAGGAGATTGTAAGAAAGAAGAAAAAAAAAAAGAAAGAAAGAAAGAAATAAGCATTCTTGGTGTGACGTTAAAGGCAAGAAAAGTAAGGTCGAAGGAGTAAGAAAATGTATCCGAAGAAAGGCGAGGTAGAATCGAAGACGCGATCGAGGATGGGGAGAGAGGGAAGGAGAGAAACGTCGGCGGATCCGAAAGCTCGCCATCTGTGAGACACGAGGTAGTTGGGTAGCCAACGGAGGAGGACGGAGGGATGAGAGATGGAAAGGGGGAAAGACGACGGAGGGACGACGGAGGGACGACGGAGGTGGTTTCCTTCCCCCGAACGAACTGGTGGGGCTTTCGTGCGGCAATCAATGCCGTTGAATTAACGCCTGGCTGCCCGTTTGCGGGAGAAGTAAGATTAAAAGAAAGAAGAAACGATCGGCGACTAGCTCGTACCGAGCACGCTTCGACTCTCTTCTTTCTCTCTCTTTCTCTCTCTCTCTTTCTTTCTCTGCCTGTTTCTCTCTCTCTCTCTCTCTCTCTCTCTCGTTCTTTTCCTCTCTTTTTCTCTCTCTCTTTCTTTCACGATACTCGTAGTGGAACCTTCGGAATGTCTATAACGCCGTTCGAGTTTTTCTTTTATTTTATCGCTTGCTTAACCTTCCGCTTTTGATCGACGCGAACAATATCGTCTTAATGCTCGAAAATACGTGTCTTCCGTAATCCGAAAGTCCAAACGAATGTTGAGAAAAATTATTGAGAAACGTTGAGAAAAAGTTTTACAATTAGAACGAGCTATGTATGATTTGATTTCATAACTTTAATCTGCGACTTTCGATAAATAAATAAGAAAATCATCTCGGTTATCGGTTTGTTCCAAGTTTTATTGTTGCTCCCTTGAAAACTGTCAACTCTTTCGGTTTTATAAGTATTTATCGCGACACGATAGTGTTATGTGTGTTCCATCGAAGAACCGATCGTTCTTCGAAGGTATGTATCATGTAGAGAAACCTTTGCTTTTTACGTCGGACCTCGTGTAGCCGCAAAGTATTGGTTTATCGGCAGCTCCGATGGTAAAACCTCTCGTCGAAACCGCAATGTTTGTCTTGCAACGCGTTCTCCTTCGCGCGATAAATTCCGTCTTTTATCGGAGCCATTGTAATTTGAGAAAAAATTTTAAGTTGCCTCGAAAAAAATCTTTATCCTTTTCTTCCTCATTTCGAATCTCATTGTAGAAGACAAAAGCGTAGACATTAAAATCGAAGGGTCATTTCGATGGAAAAGGTTTTTACAAAAATTGAAAGCAAAAGAAATCGCGTTGGAAAAAAGATAAGTGACAACATCGATGGGTGAACTGCTGTAGCTGCGAAAGTTCGATTAGGAAGAGAGTAGAGATGAAATTGTAGCTAGGTCCTCGTTTTGTTTCATGATATATCGCGTCGAGCTTTATGGCTAACACTTTTCTCCTTACGGATCCACGGCCGTATCATTTTCGAGACATGCTGGAAGCTCGTCTCAATCAGAGTGGGACCAGCTACCACCCACGGTGTGATTGGTGGTAGCAATGGATCATTTTTTAAGTCCCGTTGCCTGCACCCTCTCGATAAGGGGACGCCCTTGCCCTCTCCCATCTCGTAAAAAAAGAATCCTTCTCCCTTACCGATTCGAGGGAGGGACTTTGAATCGACTTTAAAGGATCGACATTGGCCAGCGGGTTGGGTTACGCGTTTTGCATAAGAGAGGCGCATGTGCGAGCCCTTTTATATACCACCGACTATTTTTAGCCCTTCTCTTCTACCCTTTAAGATTCTAGCCCTTCCCAATGGATATGTAAATGCGAAGGGCAGTACCACGATTCTACGTTGACCAATCGTGCTCATCCGTTAGACTCGCATCCTTTTTTACTTTTCACTAGAAATTCTTACGTAAAATAATTTATCCGTATAAAAAGATTTACAAAATCAGATCGAACTTCATTATTTCTATCGTTATAATTATTCTATACGACATAACTTTTATCGACGTATTGCAAATATCAATTTATATTAACATTAGGAAAGCATGACTGACGGAGGAGTCTTTGACGAGGGCTGGGATGATAAAACAATTTTCAACGTGCTATTGGTCGGTGCGCAAGCCTACGTTTTACGTGCGGATCGCGCATGTGTACGGACAACCCTTTTTAAGGACTGCCTCCGCCCTTTCCATTTTTAAATTTAAAACGTCATTGTCGTCCTATCTAAAACTCCAATATTACATATTTATTTACATTATTTCAATAAATATTGATTTTACATTCTACCAAAGATAAATCTTAGTACGTTCGTAATATCAACGTGAATTCTTTGACACGACAATGGTTTCGCATGGACGAACCGTTAATTCCACGCTGTTCCTGATTGCCTTTACCACTGTTGCTATAGTTACCATGAGGGAAAGACGGGTAGTATGTGCAGGAGAGTATCGCGAGGATCGTACGGGGGAGTAAACTCTAGGGGTGGTTAATGAAGCCAAATCCGTTTACGATGAATACTATGGGAGTGAGAAAGGAAGGAGAGACGGTTCGTTAGATGGTTTGCATCGACACGAAAATGCGATGTCTCTTTGTTATAAAAACGTTTACTTGGAATTTTCTACGACGTTACGGTGATGTCGAAACAATGTTACGATCTTAAAAGCCTCGATTCTTTCTCTCTCTCTCTCTCTCTTTTCTTTCTTTCTCCTTAGAACGTTAAAAGTAGATCTTCGCGTTTACGTTCATCGTGCGAAGAAATCGGCCGAGGAAAAGGTTCGCGTGCTTATACAGGGTGGTTCGTCGATTTCGAAGAACACCAGGGGTGCCGTTGGTAAGCGAAATATCGCGTGCGTACGCACAAGAGGCTTCTTCTCATCGTCGAGGGTTCGTTGTAATCGTGCTGCTGCATAAATAAAATCTTTCGAGGGTAAGTATCTGTCATCGGACAAGCGTACAATTTTTTAAATTATTAGTAAAATTTCGTAATGTTTTATTCTTTTTTTTTTTCTTTTAATGAATCGACTATCGATATAAAAAGAAAATCTATCTCGATTGGGGCTCGCGTGAATCAAACGATAAAACTAAAGTGCGATCAGATAAAAATCATGACAGCTTATTTTCCGGTAGTGTCCCATTAATAAACATGAATGGAATAGATTAGCTCGCGTTCTCTTTTCTTTTTCTTTTTTTTATTCCTTTTTTTTACCTCGATTCCATCTTATTCGAGCCTCGCCGCTATCGAATTATTCTTTATTTCCGAGTTGCCGAGTAGACGCTCGTGATACGTCACAGCCGGCGAATATATGAAAATGCGCATACACAGATACAACCAAACATTAGCAACAGCAGGAGGAATTACTAGTAATTTTTATACGGAACGTGCGCCGACGTAGGGTAAAACCTACTCTATTCTACTCTACTCTTCGGTTTTGCTAATTAGGAGGCACCGTCGGTAGTACTAATGAGTGGATGTAAACACGAGTTTGCACCGGTAATTACTACCTCCTTTATTACGCTTATCGTCAATTTCTTATCAATAATCGCGAAATCGTTTGACTTGAAAGAAAAGAAAATATCTTGCCAGTGATACTAAGTGCCGCCCATTTTTAACGATGCTTACCGGATTATTCTTATTACTCTTCCACGAACGTAGAAGGAAAATAACATTTTTGATATTTTTCTTTCAAAGCATTGCCGTATCGTTTTAGGAAAGAATCGCTTAGCAACCTACGACGAAAAAGTCCACAATTTCCGAGGAGACAAAGCGAGATTCGAGATAGAAAATCGGCAAGAAAAATAGCACGACCGCGAGAAGAAAGGCTGCGCGGCGCTGGATAGAGTGTAGAGGTGGAGAGATGTGAGAAAGAGAAAGTGCAAGATGGGAGCTCGCACGTGTACATTAATAGAACATGGTGCTTTTCTTCGCAGGAAACGTGGCAATCGTCTCTCTTTTCGGTTTTAGAAAAGTTACCGGCAAAGTAAGAGCACGGACAACCGCGTCGCGTTCTTCCCACAATTCCAAGTAACTTTGCCGTCTTTCGTCGTACTTCGTTTTTGGCACAAGGAAGATCTATCTTTTTCGTAAGCGTTGCTTCTTCTTCTTCTTCTTCTTCTTCTATAAGATGTTACTCTCGCTAGAAGAAAATATCTTTAAAAAAAGAGATAAGAAAAGTCTCTGGGACGTTTGAACGATATTTTTCTAATTATTACTACGAGGAATAAAAGATATATCGTCCGTTCAGATTTCGTAATGGAGACGACTGGAAAGTAAAAATAAAAGTTTCGAGAATAAAGCAATACCTTCGATCTCACTCGTGATCCTCCGTTGATCGTTTTATCGCAAACAGCAATGTGAACGAGTGTACAGTACGTTATCTCGATTGGCCTAAATTCGATCGTGTCTCGAATGTCGGAGTCGCCGGAGACGACGGTTTTTAAATTCGTCGAAAGAGTCGAAAGAGTCGAGTGATCGAGAGAATGAGAGAAGGGTGATATCGATCGATAGTTCGAAGCAAATTCGAAAATTCGAAAATGAAAGGAAAAGGACGCTCGTAATTCAGAGAGCACTGCAACGGAGAACGTTTTTAGGTTGCGTAGTAAGAAGCGAGAAGGAAGGGGGGTGTCTGGATGCTGCCGCATCGATCCGATACATCACGGGGGCATTTACATCCCCCTCTCACCCTCTCTCCTTACCCTTAGATAGCAGCGCGCTCCCTCCCACACGATCTCTCTTTCTCTCTTCATCTCTCTTCGTTTCCATCGAGGGTAGTTTCTCCCGGCACGAACGCTTATGCCGCCACTTTCCTCGAGGCGCTTGCGCGTTGATCGAACCTCCCTTCTCCTTTCTCCCCTTGAGAGCTCCGTGCTCCCAACGGCTTCGAGCTCGTCCCTCTCCTCCGAGATGCAACGGCCATTGTCTACGCGTCAAATCTCAACCCCTCCTCGCGAACGACCCTTCCTGCTTAACCGAGAACGAGCCTGATAACGCCTGAGAACGAGTTCTCTTCTTTCTTTACGCGATTTCTCTTTCGTTTCTTCTTTTTAGAAATAGAATATTAAAGAAAAAAGGAAAAGAACAACTAAAGAGAAGTATTTTTTTGTTGTTGCGAGATTAGAGACCAGTGCTGAGCGACGATACGCTCGACGTCCGTGAAATTGCGACATGGAATCGCTATAAATATTGAAATAATTAATTTTGATACGCATCGGGTATCGCACGCAATGCTTTAAGTTACGCAGCAACTTTTCGCGTTCGCGTTAAATTCCGATCTAAAATTGTTCCTATATTTACAGCATCATCGACCGTGCGTGCCTGTGATAAAGTAGCAAGTTCTTTTTTTTTTCTTTTATTGGCGTATAATCGCACGGATAAAAATTAAATAAATCCTATGTTCGTTCGAACTACTTCGTTGTTTGTTTTCCTACCTATTACCAATGTTATCGTACAATTTTATGTTCCTTATACTATTATGAAAACAATGAAAATTTGTTTTCGAATTATTATGCAGACCATTCGAATATTATTGATTTCTTAATTGAGATTTCAATGGAATTTTTGTTTAAAACTTCGTTTTCTCTCTCCACATCGAGATAATACCGTTAACGTGTCGGCGGTGAGAACGAGAAACCGTCTCCACCTTGTATCGGCTATATGCACGGTGTAAGTATACGGAAGAAAAGATTCGGAACAACCTTTCCATTGTAATAAAGATATGCATCTTCTCGATTTAAGTGCGGTATTATACGGACGCTCGTAAACTATGGAATGGTATACCTATGCGAGTGCATTGTATTTTACTTCTACCTACCTACATATGTATGTAGTATATATTACAATTCGCGAATGCATCCCATTGAACTCGAATACATCATGCCGATCGTTCTATAATTTATCTATCTTTCCGATTTAATTGCGAGCGCTCTATTTACGATTACCAACTACGATGTTAAAACGAGTTAGTTAATAAGTTGCTTTTTTTTTCTCTGTCTCTCTCTCTCCCTCTCTCTTTCTTTATTTTTCTTTTTTTTGCAAAGACAGGTTAGTATTCCAGTGGCAGTGATTGGACGACGATCAAGACCACGCCCAGGACGATTCCTTAACCGCGTCCGCATCGAGAAGGCCGAAAAGAAACGACCTGATACTCGAAGACTCGGAAAATGACGGAGAGGAGAATCGGGAGGGGTAGTTCTTTGTCTCGAGGGCTCGGATTCTACAGATAGAGGCTAATTCCCAGCTTCTACCCCTCGAGGAATGTCGAATCCTGCCACTACCGTCTCTCTCTCTCTCTCTCTCTCTCTCACACTGTCTTTTTCTTTCTTTCTCTTTCCTTCCTTCTTTCCTCTTTTCCTTCCTTCCTTCTTTCTTTCTTTCTTTCTTTCTTTCTTTCTTTCTTTCTTTCTTTCTTTCTTTCCTTCTTTCTTTTTCCTTCGTCTTCACTGGGTACTTTGATGTCCCTAATTTGATTGAAGGAATCCAGCGTACGGCTTCTAACCCCGTCCTTATCGATTGCCGTTTTGTTCACCGTTACTGCGCACCTTACGAGTCGAGTGTCCTCCATCGAAGACTAGAAGTCCTCGAAAGATTGTAACCTTTGAAAGGAAGAGGAAAGTTTCCAAATTTTTAGACATTCTCTTTTTTTCATCTTCTTTACTTCGTGCGAAGACATCCTCCGTATGTGTGCGCGCTGGCTTATGCGAGAACGAACGTCGATATCCAATCCGGTGGAACTTTAATTTCCTTCTTTTTTTGCTGGGAGAAGATAGAATGAAAAGGGTGGGGAGGGACTGAGGTAGAGCAAGAGAGGGAACATTATCGGGAAAGTCGATAAAAGGAGTCCGCGAATTTTCTGCAAAACCGGAGAGATTCTGAGCAGTCGACGGCGTATCTTATCGTAAAGGAGACGTCCATGACAGAATCCCGGCGCTGTCGTACCTACAGCTACCTACTAGATACCTGTATTCTGTATCCTCGTCGTTCACGTATCTGGATAGACCGCATCATATTCTTCTCTTTCTCTTCCTTTTTACTCTTCTCTACTCCGCAAAACTCGTCTCCATCGCATCGGTTCGTCGTATCGATGTATCTCTTATACCAGAAACCACGTACACCTACATATCTATATTAGGTACATCCCGCGAAATATCGAATGGCCGTCGTATTCTTTCTTCTTCTTCTTCTTCTTCATTTTCCTTTTCTTCCTGTTACTCTTCTCTGCTTTGCCATCTCGGGAGAAAAAGTATCCACATAACGTTATGGATCTATCAATGATAAGCTCCTTGTTCCTTTTGATTTTGTTCGAAGGAAAATTTATGTAAGAAATTTTCTTAGAAAAATCATTTGATATACGAAGACACGAAGACACGAAAAGAAAGAGAAAGAGAGAGAGAGAGAGAAAGAGAGAGAGAGAGAGAACTGTCTTACAATTAGCATCAATAGTTAAACGATACAGCGATTACGATCGATCTCACAGAAAGGATGATTCCTTTTCTTCGTTCGGCCGTTTCTTCGTTACATCCCCTTCGCTCCTCTTCGTTCTCGTTCCTCAATTATCGCGATGATGGCCGTCGTTCTACGATTGCTTTTTACTACGGATTTGAGGCGAATGAAATTGATTTAATTGCTCAATGCTAAAAGATAATCGATCTGGCTTCCTTCCACGATCGACGACTTCCTCTCGGTCATTCTACTCTCTTTTCATAAATAAATGTTTGTACTTCCTCCGTTATCTTTCTCTTTTCTTTTATTCTTTTTTTTATATCAACATTCTCTTAATATGTATGTACATACGTACACGTAAGATTTAGTTTTACGTATAAGTATATATATATATATATATATATATATATATATATATATATTGTAAATAATAGTATGTATGTATACATAATATATATATTATTTGTTAGAACTTTCTAACAATGAGTAATTCGTGAAACTTCTTTACATTGTCTTACTTGCTTAGTCGAATATATACATATTCGAAGGCAACAAATTACTCGTTAAATATTTATCGAGCGCATTTCTGCGGCAGTGGAAACTTTCCTTGCTCCGTTGAGTCTAAAGATATGTACTTTTCCAGCTTGGGTATTTAATCGCGTCAAAGGTAACTGGGCCTTGACCGTCCATTTCAATAGACGTTGCTTCCTGCAAAAGAGTTCCAATTGTTTATTTTCCGCTCCGATCTCGATACATTTATTTTGAGATTTACTCGTTTATTATGATACTTAACATCGACCCGTATTCTTTATATCTTAATGACTATGTAATTTTTAGAAGATACATTCCGATTAGAAAAAATAATAGTCGTTATGAAACGATTTCACGGATTTATAAAACAATAGTTGCGTAAAAAGAAAGTCTGATATCTGCTTTTTAAAGAACTAACCAAGAAGCAAAGATTCATTGAGAAATAGTCCACACTTTAAGGTGCATCCTGAAATGCCGATTGAACTTAAAAGAAAAGAGCAGAGCGAATCTTGGCGAGGAGAACGATCATCGAATCTCGCTTTTAGTTCTCCTCTTTATCTTCCCCCGCTAAGATGCTACGAGTTCGATCATAACGGGCAGCTGCGTTGCTTTCGTGTGCGTAGAAATATTCTTCCATTCTTCGTCCTCCACATCGGCAACGTACCTATTACCAGTGTTCGAGCGGTATTAATCTGGCCGAGCTAATTGCATGTCGATTACAGTGATCGTAACGAGCGACGATAAATACTGAAATCAAAGTGAAAACTTTCCGTTCGAAACGTTTTAGATACGTTTCTACCCTTGCTCATATATATATATATATATATATATATATATATCTTTTCAAAAACCAAGTCGTCTATCTCACGCTTATTTACGATATCTTTTTCTCATTTATTCTTATTTCTTCCCACGAACGAAGCAATGCCATTTTTACAATCTCGTTACACACTCGTTTGTAATATTTTATAGATTTTCATATTGTAAAAGTAGGAAGGAGAGTTCAATTTATCGAGCTCTCCATTTGGTTTCTATGAAAGCCATAAAACGCATCCAGGGTAGTATGCGTTGTCCCGTAGGAGACGACAAAGAGAGAGAGAGAGAGAGCAAAAGAGAAACAGAGAAAGAGAGAGAGAGAGAAAGAGAGAGAGAAACGAAGGAGACGGCACAATCGTATTACTAATGATTTTACTTCGGGCGACCCTCACGGCCGTCATATCGATACGATAGAACCGCGATACGATGGCGGAAACGCCAGTCGGATAAACTGACTTCCCTCTTGGACCACCCCACACTATCCTTTCTTACGAGTGGGAGAGAGATAGTCAGGCGGATCGAAAGAGCGAGAGAAAGATAGTGAAGGAGACGGTTCAGGGGTTACGTATAGTTGATCGACCCCCTCGGACTATCGATGATTTCGTTTACCTCGATCGAAAGAGGGGCAGAAAGAAAAAGAGAGGGAGAGAAAGAAAGAGAGAGAAAAGCGTCGCTTGGATTCTGGGTCGAGGCAGATAAAATATGGATGAAACGTCATTTTCTCGTTTTGTGCGTGTTTACTTGGATGGTAAATTCGATCGGATACGTATCTCGCCAAGGCAGCTATTTCGATATTTTTCTATCTATCTATTTTTATACTCTTTTTCACATTAAACTATTTAACCATCGAATCGTGAATTCCGAACGAAAATTGTAACGATTTGAAAAAAGGAAAAGTAAAGTTATACGAACGGAATACCGTCAGTTTTTGTATCTTTCCATCGTCGTGCCGTTGTGCTTGAACGTGTGGATGTATGTCTGTATGTGTGTGTATGTGTGGGTGTGCTTATGCGTTTACGTGTGCGTGAATACGTGCGTGTGTCAGGGGACTGCGACACAAATAGCGTGTGATTGAGTGAACGCCGCGAGGGATTTTCTGTCGTACCTATGACGTGGCGTGGGAGAAAAAGAGAGAGAGAGAGAGAGAGAGAGAGAGAGAGAGAGAGGGAAAGAGTTTTAGGGGATCGCAAGGAGCTAACGGGTGTTGTACGAAGGGATGAGTATAGAAGGAGAACAGTTCAAACGACGTTGACGTTTAATACCGATAAAAAAAGTCTTCTCGAGTCCGGATAGAAAGGTTGAACAACGCATAGAAATATTGTATGAATAAAAATATATAATAAACCCGTATGCTCGCGTGTATGGAAGTGGGTTAAAAGATTATAATGAGCTTGGATAATGCGATTTTAAATATGGGAATAAAAAGGCCAAAGAGAAAGGATTTAGGAGACTTACAAAAAAAAAAGAGAAAAGAAAAAGGAAAAAAAAGGAAGAAGAAGAAGAAGAAGAAGAAAAAGTTCCAACGTAGGGGGTAGCCGACATACTTTTTCTTAACATACATACATGAGCTAAGACGAGCACGTTTATTGTTGGCGAAGCAGTAGTCTCTCGTTTTTCCGCTTCTTTCCCAACACGGAAATGATTTTTATTTGACGCAGCATGCGCTTCATAATCTTCTACGAACGTCGAACAACTTCTTTTTGTCTCTTGGTCGAGCACGAGCACGGTTCTTCTTTACCCTCGTCCTACACGTTTGTAACCCCGAATGGCTCAAGATTCTTTCTTCGTCTCTTCGACGATGCGTCTTTGTTCGTCCATCGAGGACGAGTGACAAGTGGAAACGGACGATTAAGCATTGGACGATCCCGCGAGGAATCGAAAGAATAGACGTTCCGTTCCCTTGTGTCTTCGAAAATGGTTTAACGCGCTTATTCTAGTTTTTCTAATAGACCAAACCATATTCGGGTTATTAGATGAACTGAGATATTATAGTAGAATTTTCGTAAAACATGGAATGCTTTATAAATAATGAGAACAAACGACGAAAGAAGGGCGACGAAAGGATCGACGAAAGTAGAAAGAGAAGGGTAGAGGGGAGAGTAATATTATTTATGGGGATACTCGGACGTTGGTACGGTCGTGCCATGCATAGACAGTGGCTCGTTGAGCCGAACAGACGAATGGCTCATTTTCCGACCGCAAATGTACGAAAATGCCTGTCCGAAAGCTATTTCTTAATATTCGCCGATATCGAGAGATCCCTCTTTCGACGTGCTTTTCTTGCGTTACCATAGAAACCAATGTCACCGTAGCTGATCCGTGGCTGACCTGCGATATCGCGTGTTCTTTCTCTTCCATTAAGAGTGTACCTTAGAATAATACAGCATAACACGATGGTCATCGAACTTTCCAATGTGTTCGTTGATCGAAAGAATTTAAATAATGCTCATTGCTTCGCTAGGAAGTAAACGCGATTACTATAAAAAACAAGAAAGAAACTATCTCAAGGATTATTATAGTTCGTAGTTTATGACAAGATTTCAAAGCGTGATCTGAAACGATAAGCTAAGAAACGAATTCGCACCTTCAGCAACGTAACATTCTATAGTATCGTTAAAAAAGAAAAAATAAAAAAATAAAAAAGAACAAAAAAGAAAATAGGAGAAAGGAGAGACGTCATTGAAATGGAGGAAGTTAGTTTGCCGCACGTAGAGCAGGTGGGGTGTGTATTGGTGGTGATGGGGACAGTGGTGGTGGTGGCAGGACGGATGCAGCTTTTCACAAGAGCTTTTACGAGTCGCATATGTGACCGCCGTCTCTTTTATCCCTCGCTTTATATTCCTGGCACCGTGTTCCATCCCCCTCTTTCTCCTTGAACGTCGACGCCTTCTTTCCTTCGTCCACGAACATCCTTCGCAAAAGCTCTACCTTCCCTCCCTGATCTCCCTCTTTCTCCCTCTCCCTCTCTCTCTCTCTTTCTCTTTCTCTTTCTTTCTAACATGCTCTTCCTCGAGGGTCTGAAAGAACTCCGAAGGTCCCTCCTTTTTTACCTCCCCCTTTACGCAGCTTCACGCGGTAAAACCGCGAAAAATTCTTTCTTCATATACACTAGGGAGCGATAGTCCGACATAACATAACAAATTTCTAAGCTCTTCGAAGGGCCAAACCTCGATTCTCCCTCCCCCTTTTTGCTCGTTCGAGCGCACATTTAAATCCTCGAGGCTTCAAGTCTCTCCTTCTTATAACCAATGTCTTCTATACCTCTTCCCTTTTTATCTTTTTCTTGCTTTCATATACCCTCCTCGTGTCGAGAAGGACATCTGAGAAAACTCTTAGACGACCACCCAGGGACCGATTCTTCCCACGCACAATTTACAGTTTCACATTTTATTCCCATCTCGCGTTCGACGCAGGGAGAACGTCTACTGTACTTCGACTGTGCTTCTTGGTGATGATAAAACTCGTGTTGATCGGACTAACACGAGAATCAAACTCGAATAAACTCTTTTCTATCCTTCCATCATGTTCGTCCTCAATTATCTTTTTTTCCTGGTCAAAATCTTCGTTGATGATATCGAACGTCGACGAGTTTAACATCCATTATGGTTTCTGATTTTTCGGCATTTCATTCCATACGAACGTTTCCTTTTAACGAGAAAGATTTCTTTAACAGCTTGTAATCCCGATTAAATTACAAAGTAATTACAAAATGTTCGTTCGAGTAATCGTACGTTTTCTTGTAATGTCACGGAGAGAACCACTGGCGATTTCAATTTATCACTTTCATAAAAACCGTGGGACGCACGTTCGCCGCCTTTTTCATGATTTAATTAGCTACCATCGATGAGTCTCTACCCACCTGTTTGTGGAGGACGGACCACCATGGGATCTCCTTTAGCGAACAAGCTCCGAGTCGAATTTAACGACGTGGAACTTGTGTCCTTTCTCGAAGAAATCGAGGATACGTCGAGTAGAAAGATCTCACGTTTCGTTTGATTTCTTGAAAAAAATGTTTCGGAGAAATATTTATGATTTTATCGAAGAACAACGAAATTTCTATTGTTTCCACGTATTTCATTTTCAACGTTAATTTATGAAGTAGATGAACGATATAAAATAATTAATGCGACGAGAGATTTGTTTGAAGCTTCGTTAATGAATTCTTTCGAATGACATGGGCAAAATTTTCAAATTAATTTTTCTATATGCTATTCCATCATTCCCTATCGATAATAGACGTACGTTGCTAGTGAGATTAGATCGATCGGCACGTTTCGTTCGAGCGATCGGTCAACCGTGAGAAAATATTCTTTGCTTAATTGAATAGTCAGCGGTTAATCAAAGCTACGTCCAATTAAGATAACGATCGTTCGATCCACTTATCGCGGTGAAGCGACCGAATGGCGATTATTTACGCAGTCATCTGAATAATTGCTAAGAGAAATCATGTTCGAGGAGATACGTGGCTTCGTTAACGACGAAGTCGACTTTACGTCGCTTCGACGATGCTAAATAAACAGAACTTTCTATTGTGTTACACCGATTAAGATCACCCTCGCGTTTGTTCTTTCGGCTGGAGTAACCGGCTGAAGAAACCTCGTTGATAGAAAGTTTGCAACTAGCTTGCCTAGACCGAGGAATTAATTATTATTCGCGCAGTCATGCGGACGAATAATTAAGAGAAAAAAAAAGAAAAAGAAAAAAAATCAAGGAAAAGGGGGGGAAGAAAAGAGAAAAACAAAAATATTTTCTTTCTCTCGAGTTAATATTGAAATTTATTAAACACGACGAAACACGCGAGTCATGTAAGATAGTTGCGAGACCGATAATCACTCGATAAGAAATTCTCACGTTAATTACGTTTTCTTTCCAGTTTCAGGCTAAGACAGCGAGCTGAGAAAAATCGAAGATCTTCTTTGTCTTCTTCTTCTTATTCTTCTTCTTCTTTCTTTTAATCTTTTTTTTCTTCTTTCTTTTGGACTTGTCTCGAATTCGCCGAGAAAAAGAAAGGCATGCCGAAACCCGTAAGTATTATTTTGTATTAATGATTCAGTCTAAGATGACTACAATAGTCGTTGATACGCCAGCAACAACCGACTGCATTATAGTCGTGAAGATCGTTGGTATCGTAGCCACGTCAAGAAGCATAACGTGAATTATAGCGATCGGGAGTTAACAGACACACCGATCGGGAATAGACGTACGATTCGTATTTATAGCCGACTCGGCTCCGCGTGGGCGGCCATTGATCTACGCTCGTGACCAATCGATTGTCGGACGAGATTAAAATACGTCGTAATTCAATTTTTAACGGTCAACGACTCCGGTGGGAGGCAAGCTTCTTTTTTTTTCACGCTTCGCCGAGTCTACCGCTAAATAACCGAGCAAATAGCTCGTCATCTTTTTCCTCGTAAAATCACTATGATCGTGGTACGCGATTAAGCCGTCGATCGTTTCCGCCAATTTTTCCTCATCAATTTTTACAGAAACAATATAGTTGTAAATAGTCCATAATTCGTTGATTTTCAGTCGATGATCTTTTTAACACGAGTTTCCCTTTTTAGTCGGATAAAACATTTTGCGTTTTCGGTAATCCCTTGATAAATTTATAAACGTATTTATTAAACGTATCATTTGTGATTGTAAATTGGCCGAGATATATACACGTTGAAATGCCAGTACCTTTTCCGCAGGAATCAGAAAAGAAAAGGGATGTCTTCGAGACTTCGATTGTGCTACGAGTTTTACGCTACGGTCACGCAAATGGGCTGCGGATCGGCACGAGTTATGGCGCGACTAAACGCTCCGCGGGCACGTCCGGAAAACATCGACGTATTCCCGTAGAAAAACGATGGCCGTTAGCGGCGTACGATGAAAGAAGGAGAAGAAGAAATGAAGAACAAAAAGAAGAAGAGAGAAAGAGAAAAAAAGATTTCGTGATCGGGACGAGAATCGACTGGAAAATCGGACGAGAATCTCTTCTACATAAGTTTTCCTTGTGTTAACTAAAGAGGTAGAGAGAAATCATAAGATAAATGAAACTATTGAATATTAGAAAACGATAAAAGTTTTCGAAATTAATAAAAATGGTGACATAGCCGAAAGGATAGAGTTCGTAGACGATGGATATGATTTCTCTTGCAGGCGCGAAAGATAAGTTAATTAACACCGGTAGAACTAGCAGCCTGTTATTAATCGGAACATATCGCATCCGTGAAAATTAAACGCTAGCTGACCACGAGTAAACTAATAGCGTGGGCGGAGATGGTTGCAGCGTTGGTTGGTCATGGCAGAGAAAACGCATTTCGCCATTTTTTCCCTTGCGATATTTTTTTCTCCTTCTTCTTCGTTCTTTCTTTTTCTTTCTTTTTCTTTTTTTTTCTTTCTTTTTAATTCATCTTTGTAATGTTACCCATTCGCTTTTCATTATTCTTTTCTTGTTTTTTTCTACAACATTGGCATAAAAGTCATTTTGTTTTTCGAATATAAGTTATGAGGGTGTGTCGATGACACGTGAATTTCTAAAAGTTCAGGCTTTTTAAGCATTCCGTTTGAGTATAAAGAGAAAACACGATACTCGCTGAACAAACAATATTACATTAGCGAGCTGATCAAACATCTCACGTCGTTTCGGCGATCCTGACGAGTTGACGTCGCGTTCCGGCAGCCGTTATTGCTTGACCCTCGCATTTTCTGCCAGAGTTTGCTCGTATTCTCCTAACGCACACGTTATACGCTTTCCTTGGCATTGGCTTAATTAACGGCGGAAGGATATGGAGTAATAGCCAACTACATCGACAAATATATCCTCCGATCACGAGGATCCTAGAATCCTATCTTTTCTCTTTTCTTTTCTTTGGCATTTAATAAAACTGACAAACATTCTGCCGATCTCATGCGTTGCTATATATTAGAAAACAATAATCCCCAAATGACGATAATTTATCGACGTTAAAACTATAATTTATTTGTTTCGTGTTACAGACAGTCACGCATTTCGAGGGGCACGTTAATGAAGAAATTAATAAAGCGAAGGATGGATGGAGACAGAGGGAGAGAGAGAGAGGGGGGGAGCATTGTGAAAAAATATATAAAACGAAATTAGTTATTCTCTATTACAGGAAACGTTCGAAATGTTTGCAGCCGATGTGAGTAGCAATAAATATTTGTGGCTCGACTATCGAATGCAATTATTAGATAACACGTGACTCCTCGTTATTTTTAACTATCTCGATGCACGTTATATAACCATTTCTCCTTTCTGTATTATTGATTCATTGCCCTGCGATATTATTCGAGTCATCACCGAGTTCGACCGATTTTATATCAGTTATCGATTAATCGAATATCCTCGTTCTTGACTCGAAAATCGACGAGTAATTTTAAATTCTTACGACTTTCGATCAACCATATTATTCTAATTCCAAGTAAGAATCTCAAACTGTGAGCATAGAAATTGCTGACTCTTTCTAAGCGGTAACAGTAAGTATGTACGAATACATATATACACGAATAAATATCGTGCTTCGAATAGGACAGATAGTCAGCATGACTGGCAATCTTCACCCTTCACCATCGACGACATCCCGCTGACTATTTATCTTGTTACATCCAAGTGATTCGATTCTAACAGGAGATCAATGACGGCCACCGACCTTCGTGGTTTTCCGGCTTCTTGTTCGCTCTAACTTGCTAACAGTGTAGGTGTTGGAAGACATTCTGAAGGATGCTGATAAACTGCAGAGTGTCTCGTCATCGCTAATTCACATTGTACGTGATGTAAACATCTGAAAATAAAGAAACGAATAATCACTTTTTTCTTTCTTTCTTTCTTTCTTTCTCGTTATGTTTCTTTTTTTTTTTTTTGTTTTCATTAAAAACTTATAGAAGGAAACTTATCGTTAGTGTTGGCTAGCTCATCGATCTTGTATCTTTTTCGATTTGTTTCGCATCAATTTCGCGACGGATTGCGCCGAGTCGAAACGGCGCATTTGTGGTTTAATGAATCCGAGAATCCAAGAGCAAGGGATACGGCAGGTTTTTGAGGCGCACGGGCTCTGATCGGCTTTTTGCGCCTGAAAGACTTCCGTCACGGCCACGCCCGGGCACGTGACGCCTCGAACACGACATTACAGGTGTTTGCCCATCCCCCAAGACTCCATGCCGTTTATATCTCCGTTTATATCCGTGCTTATATCTTGCCGGTTTATCCGGACATTGAGACTTGTTAAGAAATCGATAAAGCAACGCGAGAGATATTTTTTCTTTCTTTGTTTCTTTCTCCTTTCTTCTTTTTTTCCTTTTCCTCATTTTTGTTTTATTTAAAATTCTTATCCCATAAACGTCGGCAAAGTCTAGACTGGACAGAAAAACCTGTTTCCTCGGAAATAAGGCTAGTCGACGTTTCAAAAATCTCGAATAAAAGTCGTTCGAAAGGGTCTAACCTTTCGTAGGAAGTTTTCTCGTTAGTTTCGCGAGAACGTCGGATGGACGGGACGGAGGATGTCTCGTTTTTAGTTTAAATGCGTTCAAACAACTTTTAGTTTCGTTAAGGTAACCTTTTGAAAACGGACGTAAGTAGAAAAATGTATGAAAGAATCTGCTCTGTGTGCAGCTGCTTTCTTAAAACGTTTCCAATCTAGATCGATCGGTGAACGTGTAGTGTAAAACGTAGATAGGTATGCGTCTATATACTACGTCGACGGTCTAGGTGTTCTCTCTACGATGAAAAAGAACAAGTCGATGAAAGCAAGTGTGATCGGTTATGGCGAGTCTAAGGTGGTAGGTGAGCATGGACGATCGAATGGTGGGGGGAGGGGGTTGACTCGATGGGGTGGTCGACGGGATTGCCGAGCACCTCGTCTGCTCGGTGAACCGTGGATTAAGATAAACCCTTCATCGCTTTCTTCTCAGACTATTCTTCTCGTTCGTTCGTCGTGGTAACGCGAAGATAACGACGTAACGGTGCAACAATCGACGACGATCGTTAGTAGATTCTCGATCTTATTTACTTTCCAACGAAAATCAATAGATCTAAGACTTTTTCTTGATCCAATGAAGAATTATTATTACCATTAATATTATGTATATATCTTGGCACGATCTTCGGTTAAATATCATTTTAACAAGAATTAATTTTTACCGAAACGAGACGATCGGATTTCACCGTTTTACCAGACTAAATTCATTCTCTCGTAATTAAATAAATAAAGAATGGAAAAGATGAGAATGAAGCGTTGGTACGAAGGAACTGCGGTGGTGCGTTCGAGCACTCGTGCTTCTACTTCATCTCTCGGCATCGCAATCGATCTTTTAATTTCACGCCTGTGGATGCAGTCGAGAGAGTTGGATTTATGATCAGTTCCATGGCATTTTTTCATCCTCAGAAGAGTGCGTAAGGCGGTGAGCTCGGATTGGTTTCGCGTTGTCGATTCTCTATCTCATTCTTTCTTTCTCTTTTTTTCTTTCTCTCTCTCTCTCTCTCTCTCGCTCGCTCTCTGTCTGTCTCGCTCTCTCTTTCTGTTTCTCTTTCATTCATTCTTTTTCTCTGTCTTCTCCCCTCCCTCTTCTGATTTCCACCTATACGCGAGCACCATTGTTTCCTTCTTGCATATGCAGGCTTTCTTTCTCTCGTATTACTTGCGAAGTACGACGACGAATCGAGGAAATTCACGCTCTGCTTCTTCGACATCCTCTTATGCGAAGAACATTTTTTCTTTCGATTTATCCGCCTTTTTTACAAACGGAAATAAAAAACAAGTCCGATCGAGGCAATCTTATTTATGAACGTTAATTGAATTCCAAAGGACGTATCATCGAAATTCTCCGTGTAATCGATTTTATTTCATTTCCATTTTTAATTAATTTCTCGTTTTATGACGAAGAACGTCTAATTGACTAGAGTTTATACATCTTTCCTTTAAATAAAGATACGAAATACGATAGATATTTGCATATAACAGACGATCCCATTGATTACTGTTTCATTTTAATTAATTAACGTGAAATAGAGAAGTAATTAAATTATTAAACAAACCGCGCGGAAAAATCTTCACCGATAATACGATCGACTTGTATCTAAGCGAAAATAGAGTAATAGCTTCAGTTATCTTCCTTTTACGATCGAGTTAATTGGATTATTAATACCGTAATATATAGAGATAAACAACATAGTCGCAGACATTAATGTTATAAAAATTATTCTATATTCCCGGAAACTCTATGCTCTTTGTTCGATTATCACGCTTCTCGTGCAAGTGTGATATCGAAAGAGACGAGCGATTGAAAAAAAATTGAAAACGAAAAAGGCTTATCTTAGTGCTTATCGAACCGTTCGCTCGAAATGAATAAGAAACTTTCAAGGTATCGAATCTCTTTATCCTTGTTTACTCTTCGGCGAATCGCAATTACTGATATTCGATAAAGGTAGATAATCCGCGAGAAAAATTTCAGACGTATAGTTTTTTTATTTGAGAATAATTTTATTTCGTAATAATTTCATTCCGATTAGGATTAGATAAATCGAAGATCTTATAATCGTATCATTTTTTGACTTCATTTCGATTTGCGACGATATCAGTTAAAGATAAAAACAAAATTCCTTTTTATCGTTTTCTTCATTTTCTTTCTTTATTACCTTTCCTTTTTTCCCTTGTTTCATTTATTTATTTATTTTTATTTATTTATTTATTTATTTTTTTATTTTTTTCATGCGAAATCCTTCATGACATCACGATACGATACGATACGATACGATCTCGCTCTCGAATCAAAATCTCTGACATTCGTATCTATTTTCCATTTCTTTCAGAGAAAATAAATATTGGAAATGTAGCAAAGAGCCAAAGTCCGACCTATCGAAATGGAATTTCCTTGCTGTCAACGATAAATCAGAGGCGACTTTGCCGATCGTTTAAAGGACAATGAGCGAACCGAGAAAACCGTTTGGTAGCATGACACAGGGTATGTCATTACTGTGTTACATATAAGCTCCATCGCGACGACGTACTCTGCATAGGAATGAGCTGCTCGACGCCGTCTCCTCCGTCCCTCCGTCCCTCTGAGACGGCGCGCCGGAAGGGAGATATTACAAAACCCTTTGAAAAACATAGATCTCATCGGCATGCTGTGAATGCGAGGATATATCAGAGCCGGTCGAGCCTGAACGTCCAGCGGCGCGAGTATTAAATGTTCTTTAATATGCACGTTGAATATTGATCGAAAAGAAGAGGAGAACGAAGAGAGGAGGATGACGAGGACGTTTCTTTTGCTCGCGAAAGACGAGCACGCGCGACACATCCGGCGATCTTCGACTTGGAGATCGAGAGAGGAAAATCTTACGACGAGTTCGAGATATACTACCATCTCTCTCTCTCTCTCTCTCTCTCTCTCTCTCGTTTTCTCTTTTTGTTCTCTTATGTTGCAACGTATGTAAGTCTCTTTAGATCGAAAAGCGACTTGTATCGCATAAAAAGTCTAAGAAAAGAGTTCTCTCGGTAATTAAGTTTGACGACAGTACCGTTAGAAGAAACAATGATCGTAAATTCAAAATGTAAAGGAGACAGACTGAATTAACTCAGTCAAAACAAACAATCTAACCGCTTTTCTTCGAGAGACTCATCCAATTAAAAATATCGCAACGCGAGCGCATTATTTTATTATTTTATATCTGCGTAGTTTCGTATATGAAGTTTGCATATATCCGCGCAAGCAATTAATCAGAAATATTTATTGCTCCTTCTCATGCTCGCCGGCTCGGCAATTAGTGAAATGACCGCAAGAAAAAATGCGATGTCTTAAACGCGATCCCTAATATACTTTATACGGCGGCGTCTCGCGCGTCGTCTCGCTACGAGCACGAAACCACGATAATTACTTCATTAATGCTAAACGGCTTCTTTTTGTATTCAGATTTCTCGATTATACTCTTGGTGTTACTTATCGATGATCGAAATGATATACGACTTATTATATACCGTCTAAACCGAGCTATCAAACTCGATTCTCATCGTATAAATTTGCCGTCTCTTCCTTAAATATTTACTAATACGATACTATACTAATGTACTATATTTTTTCAGGTCAACGACGGCAGAGCGTCGTCGTCGTCGTCGTCGTCGTCGTCGTCGTCGTCGTCGTCGTCGTCGTCGTCGTCGTCGCGATGGCGGTCGGTCAAGACGTAGGACGCAAGTATTAACGATAACTACAAAGTAGCGAAAGAAAAACGGCAAACTAACGATAAATCAGGGCTATGGCATTCCTAAGATAGTGCTCTACCTGAAAGTCATTACAGTGGCAAAGTAATTCCCAACTAAGTAAGTAAAGCAATAAATACATAATGCATCCGGCGAGTTTCCCACACGCTGCTCGACGGAGCGGCTCTCCGCGGAGAGCTACTACGGTCGCGGCCTTACAGTTCCATGAAATCATGCATCACGGCGAGCTCGCGCGACCAACTGAGAGAGAAAGAGATATATAGAGAAGAGGAAGGAGAAGAGAAGAGAAGGAAAGAGAAGAGAAGAGAAGGACGCGCCGATTTATTTGCACGAGCGCGATGCAAGCGCGTCGATCGACCGAGGAGCCGAGAATGGATTCTTTTTTTGTCGATTGCGAGAGTAGCACGAAAGATGCAAACGTTGCCATGTCGAAAGGTTCGTGGGAAAGCTCAAAAAAATCTATTCCTAGTGAACGAAAAATATTTTCTTCTTTAAAATTTATTATTAGATATAGGAAGTAGGTACGATACATATGCATACGTTCCTACCAAACTCATGTTCTTATGCATTATGTATCAATTGATATTGTAAGAAATCAAGAAACTCCGTCGTTTCAACCGACACGTGAGTATTTAATAAAACGAGAAACATGCAGAATTTATTAGGAACGCGTCTGTTCTTCTAAAGGAATTTTTCCTTCGTTACGTCCAATCGCGTTTACCGCGAGCCGCCGTTCCTTTCAATGAGCGTGTGAACCACGTCTGACCGTCTCCGAGGAGTTTCCACTGAATTTCTCGTTCACGTGCGACAGCTAAAACCAACGAATCTTATGCGATAAAACGAGAAATTAATTATTCCAACGATTTAACTTCTAGTTAAACGCCTTTGAATATTTCCTTTTCCCTTTCGATTCGTTTACCTTTTATCTTAAATTTTGATTACCCTTGCGAATTTCGTACTTGTGCAAAGGATATACATATCTCACGAATGATTACCGTATTTGATTAAACGGGCAACGCACTGATTTAATAATTAGTCTATCTCGGTAGTCGAACGTACAATTCACTTTTAATTTAATCCGCAAGGAAAGGAAACCCGTCGCATTACGCTTTCTTCTCTCTCAACTTCTTTTTTTTTTTTTTTGCTTTTCCGCCTTGGGAAAGCCATCGAGATGCAGTTTTTTAATATATGCGATTAATTAAATTATACGTATAAGAATTCGTTGACCGGCGATATCGGACGATCCTAGAGAATACGTGCTTAGAAATATTCATCTTAAATTATCTGATAAATACTGTGTTCCTCTATCTTATAAGGCTTATAAATATGCGATACGCGATTGTTTCATATTGCACCGGACAATGTTTTCGTTGAAATTTTTATCTCCTCATCGAATCGGAGTTAGTAATTTATAAAACATCGATTGAATATGATGGTAGAGAATGTCTTCAATGGCAATAATAACGAAGATTTGAAAATATCCGATGAAGATGATGTGAAAATAATAGAAACTAATCGAGTTTGGAAAATATGTGAGGATGTAAGAATGAAATCTATCTTTAAGGTTATATCAAAGCTTTCTATCTAGAAAGCCAATTCGTTTTCTTACTTCTTTGTAAATGTAGATAAAGATCAAGACAGAGATATTGGATGAGATCGAAGATTTCTCAGCAAACGACGAACTCGTCGTCGTAGAAGACGTCGAGAATCCTTTTGAGAAACGCATAACCACTCTTACGGCCAGAGAACAGCTCGTATGTACCATTTGCAGAATCGATTTTCCGAATGAAGATGAATTCAAAACTCACATGATCCTCCACAGTCACTGCGAACCCTTCCGATGTGGCTTCTGCTCTAAGCGATTTTCAAGGTTTGATTTTTATGGGTTCTTTTACAATATATATCTTCGATTCCATATCACACATCATCGAATAATTGTCTGTCTCTTTTTTCTAGATCATCGAATTTAGAAAATCACTTGCAGAGTCACGTTGACTTCGATTGCAATTATTGTTCTCTAAAATTCCAGGTATGTGTGTGTGTGTGTGTGTGTAGTCTATATATATATTGTTTTTTGAAATGAAGTTTTACCTATTATATTACCGTGTAAGTGTTTCTTTGACTTTTTTAGGACGAAAGTACCGTACGAATTCGCGGAATATATCCGAAGGAACGGTGCTTCGAATGCGGAATCTATCAAAAGAAATGTTCGCGCGATCGCAAAGCGAGTTACGCAAAGAAAAAGTCGTTCGAGTGCTCGATTTGCAAGAAGAACTTCTTAAGACGCAGCGGTCTCCGAGCTCATACCATCGTCCACACTGCTGATTCTCCCTACGAGTGTGATATCTGTCCCGCAAGATTTAAAAGATCCTCCGTTTTAAAGACCCACAAATTGACGCATACCGATGTTAGAAGATTCGAATGCGATATTTGCAAGCATCGTTTTCATTTGAAAGGCGCATTAAAGCATCACATACTCGCGCATTACGGTAAGTTTAGAAACAATCTTCTTTCAAAAAGAATCTCCAAATAATTTTGAAACTCGAAGTTCCTTTTTTTTCTTCTTTTAAACTACTTTAAGTTTACAGGCGTAAGACCGTACAAGTGCAAGGATTGCGGCAAGCGTTATAGAAGATCCTGGGGCCTAAAGGTTCACATGTATCGGCACACAGGAGTGAAGCGCTTCGAGTGCGATCTCTGTAAGGATCGTTTCAGCGTTAAGACGAAGCTGGCGAAGCACATATACCAACATACGGGAGAAAAACCGTACAAATGCGAGTTCTGTGCTCGTCAATACGATGAAAGATATCTTCTTAAGAGTCACAAATGTCCGATGAACTTGGATACTCTTTCGAAATGTAAAGTCGACGATCATGATAGATCTGCCGAGAGGATCTTGCTCGTTTTGTAACAATTATAGTATGGTTTTCTGATGAACGAGTAAAAAAGCCTGATATATCGATAGTTTTAATGAAGCCGATATTTGTGACAAAGAAACGTCCACTCCTATGTTTCTTCCTTCCAAGATTTACAACTCTAAGAAAATAACGGTATACTCTTATCGTTTGGCTTTGTTTTTAATAAGGTTCCCATTAATCAAAGACGAAAGAATACCGCTGTCCCTACCATCCTGACTGTTGGATCAATCCGCACGGATCTCGTTCGAGTTTGCATGCCCGTCGACTTTAATAAGGCACGGCCTTAATAAGCACTCTGCTGCGGAACAAAAGTCCGATTAATACCAGAGTGGCCGAGCACTCGGTCTCGTTTCGAATTGGTTTCAGGCTTGGAACTGCCTCCGCAAGAGGTTACGGTCTAGGTCGGGCTCGGCTTCGTCATCAACGTCGAAGTATCGTATAATCATAGTATTTATTTGGCATCGGACGAACGTGACTCTAGCGATGACCAAAAGCCGGTATAACGAAGCTATTCTCTTATCGTTAATAATCGTGGAATGTAGGCTTGTCTAATTAAACATTTTTACTTGGTCGAATGATCGATGTCTCCTTGAAAATATCTGGAGAATGATTTCATCGAGTTTAACGTAATTTTTCCGGGAGGTAAGGGAAGGTAAATTGTCGTTGACAATCGACAAAGTGCTTCTTCAGCGGCCGTAGCCGACTGTATCTCGAGCACGTGGATCCTCCTTATGTCGCCGGACGTGAGAACGGCGCTTTAAGGTGCGTGGACTCAGCAGGGGCTCGTATAAAGTAATCTGAGAAGGTAGAGAACCTTCTTATCTGATCTCTGATTCGTGTGCCTCCCGTCGTCCGGATCCTTTGACAATGCCGACGCGTATGTGCCTTCTGGCCCCGTTTTTCCATTCCATCGCAGTTTCGCGAATTCGCGAAGAAACGCAATGCGCCCGGTCTTTATGCGATACTTCAATCTTGATTTCTGAGAGAAACGAGAGAAATGATTGTCGAGGGGGAGGAGTTCGTTCAGTGGCGCGCGAGCCAGTTCGAGTGCCCTTATCTCGAATCTCGCGATGCGTAAATACTTGCGAACGTTTCGCGACCTGCAATATTTTATGTAATGCCATAGCTTGCCTTCGTTTTTTCTTTCTTTTTCTTTTTCTTTCCATTTTATCCGATCTAACTCTCGCGAGAATGATTCACATTCGCTCGACTTGTATTAGTTTTGCGTGAGCTGTTCGAGGAACCTCTAAGTCGCGTTGCGTAATGCGCGAAATCGTACACACGATGCATCTTCGTTTCAAAATCTTTCGGAAGTGGACTATGCAAACATTGGAAAGCGGGATGAATAATCATATTATACATTAATCATGTAACCATATGGATTGCATTAGTTGAAAAATGGTTTTTCTTCAGGCTTCCTGTTTTACGCGTGAAATTATCTGTTGCTTGATCGAGTCGATCGCGTATATATGTACTTCTTCAAAGAACCAACTACATCCGTCGGTCGCGTGAATTCCAGTAAAATGTAAGCTCGTTAACGGTGCTATCTAACGTAACCATCGATCGGAGACGTCTACGGGGACGAAGGGAAGTCGCTCGCTCCTTGCTTGAGCTTCTTTTGACACATCGCTTCCTGGGACTGCGATTTAAATAGACAAGTTCCACGTTATAACATATACATGCATACATATATATATATATTTATGTATATATATGTGTATATATATATATATATATATATATATATGTATATATTTATCTCTCTCTGCTTCTCTCCTAATTATGCCTACGGCCCGTGGAATCTACAATCTGACAGTTCGCGTACACGGCCTCGCAACACCGTATGCAGAGTCACGCCAAGTCCTAATTATTTAGATAAGGATCATAGCGATTTAATTATTTTACCCGTATCGTTGCTCTATTCGCCGGCATGCTAAGCACACCTACGTATATGCGGCATACGTATGTAAGTACGCTCGGTATGCCTTTTTAACGTGGATTCGAGGAGATTCTAGCAGCGATGCCATTCGCCGTACCGGTTACTAATTACAATTCACAATTACGCGATTTCTCGTAAGACACAACTTTCGAAATCACGTCGAATTTATAATGCTCTTCCCGACGTGTTCGCTTATTGCATAACTCGTCCAATCGACGTCTTCTTCCTCGTCCAGGCTGATGCGTTTCTTCGAGTGTTTTTCAAACGATCGCACGATCTTGTCACGAATACTCAAGTGAAACGACAAGGAGAGAAAGAGAGGGAGAAGGAAATGATTAAAACGAAAAGTCACGGAGGTACGGAATAATACAGCGAGGAATATTAAATAACGACGATATCGATTAGTATTGACAGGAGCGATTAAAGAGCCCGAATTGCCAGCCGGTAATGACCGTGCGAGGCCAGCGAAACTGTGAGCACTGTAATTTCATTGATAATATTTAAATACGGGCTTTTGATAGCTGTCTTCTCTCGACCGGCATTATCCTGCTCTTCCCTTTCCGCTTCTTCCCGCGGCACTCCGCCCCTGATTGTGAGACGGAGCAGAGGCGTACTATTTATCGAGCTGGTCCCATCATTATTTCATCGAACTCTTTCAGCGCCTCGATCTCTCTCTCTCTCTCTCTCTCTCTCTCTCTCTCTCTCTCTCTCTCTCTCTTTCTCTTTTCTTTTCTTTTCTCTCTCTCTTTCTCTCTCTGTCTCTCTCCTTCCCTTTCTTCGTGCTAATCGACAACAAAGTATCGCTGTGTGCTCTCTTCGATTTTTCTCAAGGCTCTTAAAGCTTCCGCGTCGATCGCAAAATGAAACTCTATCCGACGGTTTCTTCTCTATTTCTTTTTATATCCTCTTTTCAAAGTAATCTTTTAAAAGAGGCCCGGAACTCTCGTGAGCTTCAATTAAAATATAACTCTTAAGAGGAATGACATAAAGACTTTTTCTCTTGGGCATAACTTGACGTAATCTTGAAACGAAAAACCTCCGGTATTCGAGGGGAGGCGAAGATGTAAATTTTTCGCGAAACTGTTCTCCCAAGATTTATCGCAGGAAAAATCGCGAGGTAACGACGCGCGGAGATCGGCTATCGGGCATAAATCCTAAGGTTATATGCATACAAGCGTGTGCGGGAAGAGAACACATATGCATTCTGGCATACGCCTTGGTAGCAAGCAGGCAGCTTTTTCCTCGGGAGCGCAACTCGACGAGATTTCGATGCAATCTAATTGGATATGAAATTAAGTCAACGAAATTCCGACAAAAATGGCAGCGCCGCGGCGAAATTTGAAATTCATATCTCCCGCCTGCGCGAGAGGAGGCGCGCCTGACGCATCCGTCATCTTTTTCTGCCTCGATCGGATAAAGGAGAGTTTTGTGATCGCGCATAATCATGAAGCAACGTATACTAAACCTTCCTTGGACGTCACGCGGAGAGTTCGATGCCCATTCCTTTTGGTATCATCTTTCTTTTCTTTTTTTTTTCTTTTTTCCCTTTCTCGCGATTTTCGAAAACGTTTATCACGATTAGAATTGTATCTTGTATACGCATAAGACAACTCGTACATTAAAACATGGTTGATGATCACGATGCTGTTTCCGCTTGTCTCCGAGCGATCTTAACGGTTAACGGTTGTTAAAGAGAGACAGAGACAGAGACAGAGACAGAGAGAGAGACAGAGAGAGAGAGAGAGAGAGAGAGATGGGGGATAAACATGTCGCGTGCTTCTTTACCTCGCCTAAGCTCGGACGATACGAATGACGGAAAGGTTTCATCTTCTTTTATGTCTCGTATCTGAGACTAATGAGAGATATTCCGTTTAACGTTCGCGAGGACGATAAAAACGTATAATCTTGTACGCGAACAGCGTGTCGTCCACGACAAATAGTCTCGTTACTCTAGCGATGCAGCTGTTAAACTGAAAACTAAATCCTTAATTTAAGTATCAAACTCGGTTGATCGTCGGTCGGAAGAGAAATCCTCTTTGACCATTTGGATCATTCGAGAGAGAAAGAGAGAGAGAGAGAGAGAAAGAGATGGAAGTGGCGCGGTGTGTCTTCGAAAAGAGTCGCAGAGAGGCTCTCTTCTTGCCGCTCTGTTCTTCGTTCGATGTAGGTAATCATGCGCCGCATTCCCCGGGTGCCGGGCAGATTTTCGGTTTCATTGTCCGAGAGGGTGGGACAGTAGGAGGATGAGGAGGATGAGAAGAAGGAGAAAGAGGGAGAAAAAGAAAGAAAGAGAGAGAGAGAAAAGTTTCTCGATACGAAGCGACGAGTCCGTCGGAGCGCGACCGGTAAGGAGGAGAAGAAGGAGGAGGAAGAGGAGGAGGAGGAGGAGGAGAAGGAGGAGGAGGAGGAGGAAGAGGAGGAGAACGACGAGCAGAAAGTCCGGCATATCCATCGTCGGTCCACCGGCTCTCTCGGTGGAAGCAAACGACACAAAAACTGGCGTGCATTGTCCCCGACTGAGAGCCTGGAGATCAGCGAGAAGAAGAGACGGAGAAAAGAGAGAGAGAGAGAGAGAGAGGCAGGCTTCCCTCTCCGAAGCCATGCATACCAAGCTTGGCCGCTGAACGAGAGACCCACCGAGAAAAGAAGAGTAGCGAGAAAGAGAAAGGAAGAGAAAGAGAAAGAAAGAGAGAGAGAGAGAGAGAGAGAGAGAGAGAGAGAGAGAGGCGCGGAACGGCGCTCGATTTGATTTTTAAATGCAAACAAATCTACATCGTGGCAAAAGCGCCGCCGAAGACATCGCTCGGTCGTTCAGAGAGGACCGACCGTTGCGCGAGACGGAGGACTCGTCCTCAATGACGAGGGAAGCGTCGTCAACGCCGACTCCAAGCGCTTGTACCGGACATTTTTTTCGATCATCCAAGCCCGCCAAGAAGGAAACCGCCGGTAGTCCTTCCCTTTCTATCTTTTTCTTTCTGCAGTACACGAAGAGTTTGTATTATTTCTCCTACTCCTTTCTCACGATCTCCTCCAGGAAACATTTACAATTTTCCGTATCCATTTCGATTATTTTCTTCGTATGACGTGTACAAAGTCCAATTGGAAAGGTCGTCCTGGGTTAAGGCAAAAAAGAGTCGAAAAATCTCGGTGGGAGCTCGCTCGGTGAATTCCCAGTCGTATCGTTCTGCTCTCGATTTCTTGCCTGTAGGAGGCTCGTAGAGAGGTAAGGGTAAAAAGAAAAGAAAAAAAGAAAACGAAACAACGGCGAGGAAGGGCGAGTTCTTGAGACACGATGTAGCTCGGTCGTGCGCCCGCGACAGTGACTTTAGCTTCCAAGTAGGGTGTAATTGCCGCTTCTGAGCGAGCGGACGGAGAGCCGGACGCTTGTCCCAACATAGCTGCATGCGCGCGTCAACGTTCATAAGTTATGAAACGGCGGATAAGGCCCTGCCGCTCCTCTCGCTGAGACTCCAACGAAACGGGGAGAACGGGAGAAGGGAGGAAGGGAGTCCCCTCGAAAAGGGCCGAGAGGGGTATAATTGCTGGTGGATTAATGAGACGGCATAATTGCACGATAATCGACTATCGTTTTATTAGGCGACCAGGCCCCGCCATGGAACTCGACCCTCCGACGTGCGATGAAAGCGGCGAGCGGTGTACACCACAGAGAGGGATCTCCTCAGCATCGCATATTATTATAAGGAGAACGACGAGTTCCTCAGGATGAGAGAACAGACACGAGAGACCAAGTAGGTATGTCCGGCTGCTCAGAAATGACAATTACCGAAGATCTTGCTAAATGCGGCCTCTCGAAACGCGATCCGCTTGGAATGCGCAACGTCGTTGCAAAAATCGTTGCGTCTCGTTGCCTCCTCGACTACTACGCATCTCTCAGGATCCACGACGTACCCTAATGTCTCGGTTCTTGCTCTTTGAATTTACAGGCACTTGTTCCTTGTAATCTTTTATTACTTTTAATTGTCTTCCGAGCGTTATCGCGCGCCCACGTTTACTTTCTCTCTCTCTCTCTCCCTCTCCCTCTTTCTTTCTTATAATCGTAGTAACTATTAAAAGACGAAATCGAAGAAACGAGAAAGAAATCGAAGTAACCATCGAGGAAAACTAGTCTCTACTTTTATATGCCGTCGGTCATCCAGCATACCAGCTCAATCTCTAGCCTCCTCTCGTATTCCTCCTCCTCGTTGTCGTCGTTGCCAGGGCCGTTGCCTTCTCAGACTCGACGAGAGGAGACTAAAAACTCGCGGATGCTCCGCAAAGGGACATTTAAATGATGTCGCCGCGACTCTCGGTCCCAGAGACCGCGGCACGAATAACTCACTGCCGACTACTTCCCTCCCTCTCTCTCTCTCTCTCTCTTTCTCTCCCTTTTTCTCTCTCTCTCTTACAAAGTAGTAACAGTGTCGGATCGAAAGAGAACAGCTTGGTAATCTCGAAAGGAACATCTCGCTTTTTCTCGCTTTTCCAAGAAACAATAGAAAAACATTCTCTTAAATTTCCATTCGGAACGATCGAGTTACACGAATTCGTCGAATCTAACGGATTTTAATGAAACTTTTATCTCGAGTGTGTTCGGGTAGCATGTACGTGTATATAGAAAGGGTTCCAAAGTGTTCACACTCGGCACTGCTTAGAGAGAAAGAGAGAGAGAGAGAGAGAGAGAGAGAGAGAGAGAGAGAGACACGAGCTAGATGGACGGGCAAAGAGACGTTTCTCTCTCGACGAGAGAGTAGAGTGACGTCGGAGAGTGAAGTCTACCTTTCCCCCACTTGTCCGCGTTGTTTCTCGTTGGTCGGAGGAGGAAGGACGAAACGGGATCGTGGAAGATAAAGGAAGTGAAGGAGGGGGACGAAAGTGGAGGAGGACGATGAGGGATGTAGAGTGAGGGGGGAAAGGAGGAGAATGCTAATCAGATGCCGCCAACAGCGGCGACATCAAAAGGAAGTAGCGTCGGAGCTTGTCACCAGCTCGACGAGCTCACCGGCCTCGCCTTTATTTGAATGCGCTATCTTCGAGGATATGCAACGATGACGAGGGCAGTTTTTCGGAATTCCACCGACCTCTCCACCCCCCACCGTCTCTTCCTCCCACCGTTCTCCTTTCCTTTTCTACCATTCGCTCGTCCATGGCTTCTTTCAACAACCGCTCGATCTCCCGACGTACGATGCGAATAATTGTAGGGATTTCGACAAAAACAGGACTCTGACGGTCGGCGAATATCGGAATTAGAAGCGGCTCTACGAGAACCATCGACGAGATCTTGGAACTGGCCGAAGAACGAAGGAAACGTGGGAGTAAGCGAGTTAGAAGACGAGGCTTCGAGGAATCCATTTGTGGATCGTTCCCGTACGGGAACGTGTGTAGTGTTTAAAACGTGACAAAAGCGATGGATAAAGTTGAACCTGTCTTATACGTCGTCGTCCGATACGGAATTTCCTAAGACGTTTTGTTGGACAGATCGAAAGCAATTAGGATCAATCGTGAACGATTTCCCTACTTCGACTTGTTTGCAAACGAAATCAACCGAAAATAAGAAAAGCGTTTGAAAATCTTACACATCTTTGAAGAGTATGATAACAAAAGGATATAAACGAAGTTTCGATCTGACGAATTTCATCGAATACGTCGAATTCATAACGAATCGGCTAACCTGTTTTAGCGTTTTTCAGCTCGCTAAGGATTCGTTACAGAGAGCAATAAATTTATACGATGGGAGTTAATCAGGTACGTAGTTACTCTCCACGAGGCAGCAACACTTCGAAGCTGTTCGAACGAGAACTCTCTTTCTCTCTTTCACGCACACACGTATACACACACACACACACACACACATATACATATACATTCACGTGAGCATAGCATACATTAAAAGAGATACTTACGCTCGGCCATTGTATTATATATCCAAAGAAATACACACCCGTACACCTACGTTAGCTCTATATGTATTATATATCTGGCGAGAGCGGGCTGGTTAAGGTTAAGAGTAGGGCATAAAGATGTTGTTTGAGGCGTCGGACACCTGTGCCCTCGGTTGGCCGGTCTGCATACGGACCGTTTCCTCCTCCTCCTCCTCCTTTTCCTCCCCCCCTCCTCCTCCTTCTCCTTTCTATCCTTCCCACTCTCGCTCGCTCTTCTTCCTTTCTTCGGCCTCCTTCTCGATCGTCCTTCCGCTGCTCCGCGCGCGTACGTAACGTACGTACCCTGCATTAAGATGCAGACGATGATAAGGACGACTTTACGATCTCACGCTCCGACGATTCATAGCCTGGTCGATGTATGAAACGCTGCGTCGTTCATACACTCTTCTCGTGGCATTTCGAAGGTGCTGCATCCCTTTGGCCGATTCTTCTTTCCTTTCTTCGAACTGACCTCGCTATTTCTCGCGACGCCCACGTGTCGATGATCTTGTATCTTCTCATCTGTTCTCGACGTCCTCCGTCGATCGATTTCCCATATCAAATCTCATACGAAAGAAAAAATAATGCTTTTCATTTAATAATATTAACTTGAAGATACTATGTATATATTAAAAAAAAAAAATTAAGAAAAACAAATAAATAAAAGAGTAAAAAGTATGAATAGCATTCGACCACCTGGTCGATGATCGATGCTCGCGTCCAATCGATTTGCCGATATACTACCTCCGATTCTCTCTTTATGCAAATGTCGAATACTTCCGATCCCAGGAGGTACTTACTTGGGCGTGGACGAATGACAGCTACCTTCATGATTTTTATTTCAACCGTAGGGGAACGATAATAAATTGCACGAAAATTTGAATTTGATTCTCAATTTAAAATCCGTAAAAAGGTCTTGGATAGTTAGATACGTGTAAATAGGACCGTAAGTACCTATGTACTTAGGCGGATACGTCGAAGGTGCATATTTCACCCGCAGAAGAAGCCCTTTTAGCCGTTTCATCGTTGCTGCTACACGGCCACACGAAGGCGCACACGGGCGTGTAAATCAAACGCGCGTTGGCCGCTTGTAAATCTCCTGGTAAATACACACCACCGGGATAATTTACGCAGCCGCTGAGCTCACTGCACGCTTCTCTCTATCTATCTCCTTCTCTCTTTCTCTCGCTCACTCTCATTCTCTCTCTCTTTCTCTTTCTCTTTCTCTTTCTCTTTCTCTCTTTCACTCTCTCTTTCTTTCTCTCGTTCGAAGAAGAAGAACAAATCCGTTTTCGGAGCTCAAGACTGTTAGGATTCGCGAGTCCTGTCAGGACCCCTCGTTATACCTTGCCAATCGTTATGTTACATCGACATCGATACGTCGATAATTGTTGCTTCGTGAAATAGATATATCGACGAATGTTCAAAAACTATCTTACTATGATTAGAAATAAATAAGAATACATATACATATGTGTATATATATATATATATATATATATATATATATATAAATCTATATATAAGTATATATAAGTAACTTTTCTTCGCCGATCTTTTCGTTCAATCACAAAATCGATAAAAATCGATTTGTGAAAAGATGTTTATCGAAGAAGAGCGCAATGTAACGCTGAATCTCTCTGAATATACTTTATCGTGGTTCGTAACCTTTTTATCAACTTGATATACAATGCGTAGGAAGGCAGGTAGGTAGGTGCGTTGTGTTCGGTTGCAATAGATGCGATCGATTGTACGAAGCGAAGGATGGAAATAAAGAGAAACAAATAAAATGAAGAAATGTCGACTAAACTGGATTTAAAGATGAATATTGTAGTCTTTCTTTCGTTGATAGATCAAACAAAAAATTAGTTGCGATCGATGCTGATTATTTAACATTTATCTTCTCTTTCTTCCTCTTTCTCTCTCTCTCTCTCTCTTCCTTTTGGAATTCTCTTAGAAGGTGGTTTCGATGTCGCAAAGAAGCCGTAGGACGTCCAACGGCGAAGGGAGATCGCCCTGCATAAAGGGCCGGCGTCGTAGGTCGCGTCGTAGATCGCGAGACTTGTTATTTATCGTCGAGTTTACAATGCAAGCGAAAACGCGCGTATTCACTGCGCAAACAGAAGTTATGTTACGTTCAACCTCTACTTCTTCGTCCTTCGTCCTTCCTCCCGGCGTTTCCAAGGATCAAGAGGTTAGCTCTCGACATCCTGCGTGCTCTCGGCGTGATGCCACCTCTCTCTCTCTCTCTCTCTCTCTCTCTCTCTCTCTCTCTCTCTTTCTCTATCTCTCTCTATTGCATTCTCAGAATACGTCGTATCGATATTTCTCTCGAAACCGCCCGAATCGATGCGAGACAACGCAGTCCGATTCTCGTCTCTATCGCTTTGTGATTCTCTTTTGTGAATAAAAGCGTGAGATCGTGACGATTCGTGAATCCATCTCGTCTTTATATCGTCTTCAACCGTAGACATACCGTATGTAAGCTTTAAATAGCAAGTTATTTATCGCTCTCTTGACGGTTCTAAAGTTATTATTCTCTCACATGGAGCAAAAGGTCAAGGATAAGACATTCGTCGGCTTTCTAGATGTTGAATTTGAATATAAATCCGCTTGATAATAGATCCTTGTCTAATGAATCGGTTTAAACTCTTGGAACACGACGTTACAAATGATCTATGAAGTTTCTTAAACGAAGGACTAATTCTTTCTTACGATTAATGCAGGAGGACGCGAAATTAATCGCGAGAGAAAGATCAATCCCAATTTCGTTGGTCCAATTCTCTTAATTCGCGATGGTTGCTCGTGAATTACCATCATGTACACACCTCCAATTGGTCGTAGTTTCATTTTGAGCCTGTTCGAACGTCAACCCCTTCCTATTCATCCCCCTCACAAACGAGTCTGCGCAAAACACTGAAAGTCTAACGTTCGAAACACCTTGGAACCACGATCGGACGCGGTGCTAACGACTTTTAGATCATTAGTTACCGAAACTACCGATACAATTATCGGGACCTGGATATTTATTCCCTTAATCTCGGCCTCGAGACTCCGGTAAGATTGCCGACCACGACCAATTGGGATACAGCCGGCAGTCTCTCTTCTTTCTTCTCCTCACCAACCTTAGGCAAGGATTCTCCAAAAAACTGGCCTTCTTTGATCGTTCTTTCCAACCTAAGATCTTAATTAACCTCATCGATTATCATACTAAGCTGAAACACTTTTATTTCTTATTCCTCTTACCAAACGATGAAATGTTTTTACGTATTTCGTATCGAGAAGTACATTTCTCTTGATAGAGAATTTTTAAGATTTTTTAGGAAATAGCCCAGTGAGTATTTTTGAATATATACCGTATTATCAAATATAATTAAGGAATTTGATTATATAAGGCAGGCTAAGAAAATGTACATTTCTCTTTGTTTTCTCGCAAGATGATTGATGAACTTTAAATTGGAAGTATTCGGCCGGTCCTTTGGCGTTCGCCAAAAAACCTCGCGGCATTTTTAAACGATAGCTATTAATTCGTGGAACGTTGCTCGAATTTTCGACATAATTTATCACGCTTGAAACGGAACGTGTTTCCAAGAGTTCTCGAATCGTTATTATTATTCGGTCGTCGAGAAATTAATACGCTTATCAAACCAATACAACCATGATCGAATATTTCTTTTTTCTTTTCTTTTTCATCGAAGAGAGCACGTCTTTGAATTCGACTTCTGTGCGAGAAAGTGAGATAGAGAGAGAGAGAGGGAGAGAATAAGAGGGGGCGGTGGAGAGAGAAAAGGAATGAGAGACGAACAGAGAAAGAAAAAAAAAGAAATAGAAGGCTGGAATTCATTTCGATGGCGTTTGCAGAGCAAAGAAGTCATTATATTTTCTCGAAGCGTCGCGAGGAGCTTAATCAAGGCTGCAGCCGAGCGGAATCAGCAAGGACCCCATTAGTTTTACGTTTCGTCCTTTTTCTCCTCCCCCACTCCAGTCTCTGTCCTTTCTATACTCTCCACGCGTTAACCCTCCGTCGAAGAAACTCCAGGGACTCATTGTCCAGCCCTAATAACCGCAACTTTTAATTGAATTTGCGAGCAGCGCGAATCAACTTTCGGCTTGTTCGGTTCTTACTGATTGCTAGACATCTCCGTCGATTACTCATCCCCCCTTCCCCTTCTTCGTGAACCCTCCACATTTTTCTCAGTTTCCTTCGGTTTTCTGATTGAATAGATCCAAGAGATAATTGTTTTTATATTATAATACTTTGGCATATTCTCAGTTACCACGAAGATGAAACACTTCGATTTTCCGCCCTAACAGGAATTCAAGAAGTTGAAGCATTTTCCTCGAGATGGCACTAACCGTCTTTTCTATGAACACCTATTTTATTTTTCTTTTCATTTTTCTTTTTCTTTTCTTTTTATTATTTCCTTTCTTTTTTTTTTCTTTGCGAATCATTGAAATTATTTTCTGTTCGAACGAGATACGACACGCTTTAAATCATATGTGTTTTACAAAATTTTGGAAAGAAATGAAACAGCGAGATATTCCGGATACGATATCTTTATATGTATTCTAACGTCTGTTGTAAAACCATGACGTCATTTCCTTCGAGTTGCGTGACACGCGGTATCATCGCCAACGTAGGTGGGCGTCTTCGAGCATCTACTAAACGCATCACGCGTCGGAAACAAAGCTGCGGTTCGATTGGATCGGCTCGTCGCAGGAAGAATGAAAGGACACGAATGCCGATCTAACTCGCGATAATCTATTTCTAATCGGTCCTTCTGTACAAACTCGACAAGCTTCTTAAACAGATCTCTCGAAATTCAATTCTGTTAAAGTGCGACAAGAACAATATGATTTTTGTCTCTTTTCTTTCGAATAAATATTCTAATTTCATGCGTGTTGAATTACTGAAATATATGCGTGTGTATGAGTATACTTGCAACAAAAAGACAATCCACTCTTCGAATACAAAATTTTGAAAGGGATTGGTTCACAGTATACTTCACAGTTAACCGAGAAAAAAAACGTAAGACTGGCGGATACTTCAAAGACTATCGTTCTACGAAGTATCGCAAACTTTGCAATATTACGCAGAAAATCGCAGACGTTTTAGCGAGCAGAACGACCGTGGTTGTTATGTCGACTTTCTAGAAAATAGCCGTCAGCTTCGATCTTCTGCACGTAACTTCTTAGATATATTTTTCTTCCTAGAACTAATAAGAGTAGTCTAAATCGCGATAACGCGACGATTATTTTATAAGCATAGCATCGTTCTTCTCATAAACTCATTGAACTTTCGATCGACGTTACCTGTCGTTAAAAGGGAAAGTACAATATTTGTAAATATTTGTTTTATGATACACACAAGAGTCTCTCTGAACCTGTTTAAAATGGTACAGTGAAATTGTTGGTAATAATTGGATATAAAATCGTTACTTAAAAACAAAGGTTCGTGATCCAAAGGGATTTATAAAGAGAAAGAGAGAAAGCGACAGAATGGAGGAAAGAGAAGAGAAATAATCAAAGCAAGAAAAGTATGGATCACGATCGGTAAACTCCTCGATAGCACGGAAGGAAGTCGTCTAAAGTGTTTAGCAATTAACGCGGTCGTATCCATTATCCGAGGACTTTCTAGAAAATCGCTATTAACTTCAATTGTCCGAAGGTAAGGTTCGCGGTGAAAGAAGCGAGAAGAAAGACCGTCGGGTGAAATTGTTAAGATGGCGCGAAGAACGAAGGCGTTCGTTTCCTGGATCGAATCCCGTTCGAAACGATGCGAACGTCCGAGTTTAAACGTCTCTTACAACAGCTGCGTTCTGATTAAAACGAACGTTTTTTAGCGCGCCTTCGACCGAGCCAAACCTTCGATCGTTTCCACGAGATACCACCTTCGATGATCGTCCAAGATTTCCTTCCTAACGACGAGCTTCTTCTTTATTTTCCTCTCGGAGAATCGAATTTCTCTTTTCTATTTCCCTCCTCCGTAATTTTCTGTCAAATAAATATTGAAACTTACATATTTCAATGAAATTATTATATTAAATTCTAACTAAATAAATTATGAAATAAATCAAATTAAATTATTAATACATTATTAAAGTTTAAGATACAATATACTGTATAATTTAAACAGACAACAAAAGTTAAATTTAATTATTAAATTATTAATACAATATTAACGTTTAAGACACAATATAATAAATATTATTTCGATATTTGTAATAAAACATTCTTGAAACGAATGAAGGATATCTTAACTCTTCAAATGTTTCCGTCTTAGCGGCAAACTATAATAGCTTTGTTCCTTACGACGATTCTTCGCTATTTTGTTTCGATCATTCGGACATCGCTCCAACGCGTGTTCTTGAAATACGATCTAATCCGAAGCACCTTTCTTATGAAATTTCTTGGTCGTACGAAAACTATTCCAACTATTCCGGAAACACTAAACGAGAAGTTCACACCCGTTTCTTTGATCGCGTGCGTACAAGTATTCAACCCGTTAGACACGTCCATGAGCCCGAAGAAGCGTTTCACATAACACACTCTGGCATAATTGCAAGGTAATTATTCATTATGTTTATGTACCATGTTATTCAATAACGCAGGCCCTATAATTTACTTACGATCAAACATTTCACGCTTCGCAATGACTTACTCAATTACGTTTCGCCCTTGAGAGTTGTTTTGCTGACGCTAACCAATCGTCATTAGGCTTATAGTAAGCACATGGATTATCTTCGTGGCAAAGAAGATACTTAGAGCGTCTGTAAAATATAAAGAAACTTGTATCTTTACGCTCTTGGTATCACGCACGAGTGAGATTAGTTTGTAACCTTTCTCACTTCTTAGAGTTATACCGGACTAACTCGTAATACGCGAACAAACGTTGGAATCGATAACGGGCATCGATGGAATTTAAATTCAAGTATCATGTAAATATCAACTATAGGACCCTTCTTACAACCGGTTCTAAAACGTTAGACTGACCATATATGGGGATTTTAATGAATGCGCATATCGCGTTCCCAATAGCACAACGAAAGTGAATTTTTCTGTCGTGCGAACGTTTTAAGCCGAACACGATTACTCTCTCGAGTCTTTTGTAGTTGCGTCGTACGTGACGTGAATTCTAACGATCGATAGTATTTTTATATATGGTATATTTTTTTTATATTTTTCTTTATATATATATACATACATACATACATATAAATTTATATGAAAATATAACACATTCGTATTAGATCGTCGTCACTTTCCTCATCCATTTGATCCCATTAAAGGAAGAAGATCGCTCTACTTGGCTCTAAGTGGATATATACGGAGAAACGATGTTTGATGTTAATTCTCGTCTCGTCGTTACGTCTCGACGTAATGAGAATGCATTATCTCTGTCGAAGTATAATGAACGGTGACCGGAACGACCGCTTTGGCTGTGCGATTTCGCAAGTTTTCCCTTGCGAAATGGATCGTCGGAGACGAGAGAGTGAGAGGGAGGAAAGTCGTTTGCATACTTTTACATGCATTACGTTCTGGCCAACAACTCGTACCGTTTCTTCGTACGTTCGTTCGTCCGTTCGTTCGTCATCGACTTATCGCGTTACGTCTCACGAACGAGCATTCGATAGCGTTGATAAATATCACACTTTTGATATCTATCGATTTTCATCGTAATAATTCGACGTTGAATTTGATGAAATTTTTATTCCAAACGATAAAGTTCTTCTTGTTGTATATCTTTTTGTTGTTTTATTTTGATTTAAAAGTCGAATATAAAATTCCTGATATTAATTTTTAGTTAATATTAACGCGAAAGAAAAATACAAAATTTCGATATAACATAAAATATTTCAAGCGATATATACGATTTTATAAAACATCCAATTAGAATTTCCGACATTAATTCTAATTAATATTAATACAAAAGGAAACAAAAATTTCGATATAACATAAAATATCTCAAGCGATAGATACGATTCTATAAAACATCGAATTAGAATTTCCGATATTAATTCCAATTAATATTAATACAAAAGAAAAAAGAAAAGAAAATTTCGAGGAAACATAAAATATTTCAAGCGATAGATACGATATTTATAAAACATCGAATTAGAAATCTCCAACATTAATTCCAAT